>NC_087217.1:4710157-4735157 GCF_015104395.2 Macrobrachium nipponense
TGTATATATATGTATATATATATATATATATATATATATATATATATATATATATATTATAAAGTGTGTATATGTATATGTATGTATGTATATATATTATATATATATATATATATATATATATATATATATATATTGACACAAATATCGTTTAATATCCTATTCATTATACATCTGGAATAACTTACACCTAAGGGGAATTATAATTGATAACTGCTTCATCACCGTCATTGTTCGAACTGTGACCGCCGAGCCTCAGAAGTCAGTGTCACTGTCTATCATTGCTTCTAAGCCACGCAGTGGTTTGAATTCTACCGGTGATGAAACACTTATCCACTATAAGTCAGTGGCATTCTTTGCAGATACTATTGTCTTATCAAGACTCTGAATCAGTCCATACTTCTTTGGTAAGCTTCTCAGGAATAAGGAATAATCATAAGTAATTCTTTTCAATTACTCTCTTTTTCTAATCGACGGCCTGCTTCCCCACCTCTCCCAGCAGCTTCATTAGGATTGGATTATAGTATATTGACATACACGGTTTTTATTACTGCATGCGGATGTTTGAATTTTAAACATAATATCATTGGGGTGCTAAACTTCAATTATCAGGCCAGTCTCATTCTCTCAGTGTCTGTCAGGATGGTAACCATGGGCATTCCTGGTGCTTCTATTCAAGGGGGTGATTCCCATCTCTAGCCGATAGTCTTGATTAGATTCTCCGCAGTAGTCATGTCCTGAGATGTTTTGTCGCTCGTGTCCCCTCAGGATTCTCACACATGTTATGTGCTTTCCTTGAAGAAGGAACAGTGAAGTCCATGTTCCTCTGTATATTTAAAGCAGTCCATTGTCAATTTATACTTGCAGCTTCTGGTATTTGCAGTCACTGGGAGTAGGCTTCTCTACACATGAGCTCTGTGCTTTCTAAAAATTCTAATAGTGTCGGCTTATGGTCGGGGTTGGCCAAGTATTGGTGAAATATTTCCCTTTGGTTATGGCGAGCTTGCAGTCTTTTTTTATTAGAGTGGTAGTGGTGCGATGTATGTAGTAAATGCTGAATGCTTAACGTGTCCCTTTAGCGGTTAGGAATCCATGTGGGAAGAATTTAAGGAGGATGTGTGCAACTCGACAATCGAAAACACTTCCAAAATCCTGCAAGAGTAAAACAACGGCATCAGTGAGTCCCTACCAATATTATTCAAGAGAAATTAATGTGGTTGCAAAAGGCCAATCAGAAATGAGAAGCCTTCCGATGGATACACTAACCTGGCTAGTATAGACCTCACTGATGGTCAGAAGCTCATTGAAATTGAAAACCTTATAAATGACTTGCTCTCTATCCAGGCCCAAGGAAAGGTAAGCCACTTTAGTACCATCAGGGAGGAACTTGTTGGGAAAACCAGGCGTCAACAGGGAAATTATAGGAGTAAGATCATTCGCCCCTAATCTGGAGGAAATCATGCACCAGCTCTGAGATGACAAGACTGCCATCTATTTCAACATGAAACATGAAGAATATGATGATAAAATGGACGGCATCCTGAGTGATCCTACGAAATTCCAGGCCCTAAGCAAATACCCTACCAAAAGCCTGAAGAGAAATCTGAATGCATTATCAAGTGGATAAATTCTAATAATATAGCTATGAAGGTGACTACAATTGTCCGAGATGATGGGCCAAGGTATTGTTATGGTATTGTCAAGGTACCCATAAGGCCAGAAACCTGTTGCGCCCTTTAATTGCCCAAGTTAACACAAGTTAACTCTCCAACTTATGAAATAGCCAAGACACTGAATAGGATCATCACCCCTTGCATCCCTAAGGGTACTCGGTGATTTCTCCAGTAGAGTTCATTGAAATTTTGAATGCTATATCTACAGGCTCTTACCATCGCATTGCTGGATATAGAAAGTCTTTTCAAGAATGTACCAATGGCCGAAACTTGATAATAGTTTCAGGAGAGTCTGTTGCTCGGATGCCACACCTCTAGACATACTAGAAGATGCCCTTCGATGTCTTCTCCAAATCTGCACCAAGGAGGCCCCCTTCCCTCACATAGGAATGACATCTTTCAAAAGATGTTGCTATAGGAGCCCCCTTTGGCATCCTATTTACTAATATGTATATGACAGATGTCAAGGAAAGAACATCCAATTCCCATCTGAAACCGAAAATATATGTCAAATATATAAATTACAACTTCCTTTCCTTCAATACTGACAAAGAAGCCACCCACCTATAGTATGCCTTGGAGGGGAACTCTAACCTAAACTCCACTATCGAATATTGTCAAAGGGGAACTTTTCTTCTTGGATGTAAATGTGGAGAGGAAAGGAGACAGGTACGATACTACCGTGTACCAAAGGCAACTAATGTGGGTTAGTACCTTAATGCCTGTGGGGAGTTCCCTGACACACAAAAACTTTGTGGTTGTGTGTACATGAGACATGGAATTATGCACTGTTCCACTTACAAAGCTACTTGCATAGAGCTCGAACATATTAGGCAATTCCTAACTAATAACGGATATGACGGTAATCTAATAGGTATCATACGAAAACAGTTGGATGCGTATTACAGCACACCAGTGACGACACCTACCTCACTGAGAAACATCATACGGTATTACAAAGTTGCTTATCACTGTCAATTAAGGATGAGGTCAAGGCCATGAAGAGAATAATTGACAGTGTTACGAAATCTATGAATCTTAATGAGGTTTCCTTATGTGTTTACTGCCTCCCAAACTCATAATGCGAAATAGCATGACCCCACACACAGAAATATAAGAATAGACCAATATGATATACAAATTTAGATGTGCCAAAGGGACATGTCAAGCCCTCAGCATTTACTTAATAGGTCGCACCACTGCCACTTTATGAAAACGATTGCAAGCTCACTGCAACCAAGGGGCAATATTTCAACAGTACATAGATAACCATGACCCTAAGCCAACACTAGAAGAATTATTAGCAAGCACAGAGTTTGTGCATAGAGAAAGCTGGTTCCACAGACAGCATAGAGCAAAAACTACAAGTACAGATTAGCAACGCCCTGCATTAAATATAGAGGAACACGGACTTCACCCCCCCCCCCCCTTCTTCAAGGAAACCACAGGGTGTCTGTGAGATCCAAAGGGAGACACACAAGCGACAAACCAGGACATGACTACCAACAACGAAGCGAATCAAAACTATCGGCCAGAAATGGGAATCACACCTTTGCCTACGCCCTTGGATGCAAGCCTCAGCATGGGGGACGTCCTATGGAGCACCAGAAATGCCCATGCTACCACCCAGACAGCCAGCAAAAGAATGAGACTGGCCTTCCAACAGAAATTTAGCACCCAATGTCGTCATGTTTTGAAGTTCAAATACCCCATGCAGTAATAAAAAATTTATATATTAACTTTTAATCCAGTCCTGATGAAACCGCCGAGAGAGGTGGAGACACGATTCGTCGACTAGTTAAGGAAAGAGTAAATAGAGAGAATCCCAAATTATTTTTCCTTGTTCCTGAGAAGCTTGCCATTGGCCTTATACTCTCTTATTTATTCTTCTGTTTGGTTATTGCTATGTATTGTTTAGTTCTAATTATTCGAACACTTCGCCAACCTTGCTGGTATCATGTATCGGGCTAAATGTATCTATAGTTTCATGTCAACACATGAAAATAATGTTCAATCTAGCATTTGATAAGTTTTAGATCTATGTGCTATTTATTCGGCTTTTCCAATTCGTCTAGAATCACATATGACTTTTCATTTTTCGTACTTGTTCCTATTCCATTATTGTTCCTCTTTTCTCTTTTTTCTAATTTATTAGAATTTCAAATTTACCCTTCCCTCCAACGTCTTTTTTTGAGCTTTTGATGCTCGAGTTTCCTTACAACATGCTAATTTCCTTTATTTGATATGAAAATGACTTGCTGGAAATGAGCGTTTCTCGTTAATGACCTTGCTAATCGGGGAAGATCACCGAATGGGGGTACTTTCTCGCCTTATTTTGAAATCAACGTCATCCCCGATCATTAGTTTGTATCTTCATGACTCTTGATACGAATTTTTACTTCCTTGTCAGCTCTCTCACTTCTGGCACCAATGCTCGTTCTCTAGAGACTTTCTTCCCATCATATCCAAAATTGAAATCTTTTCAGCTGATGTGTTTCGCTTTTTTCTCTACGTATAAATCTGCTGCGGATGTTGGAAGTGATTTTAGGTGTTAGGCGGAATTTTTGGTTGATGGGTTTTCACGCTGAATTTGGTTGATCTCCCACGCTTTCAGTGGCAGTGGATAGAGTTTATGCAATCCCGGAGAGAGAGAGAGAGAGAGAGAGAGAGAGAGAGAGAGAGAGAGAGAGAGAGAGCGAGCGTTCTGAAAGAATGAAGAAATGGTAAAGTTTATTAAAAAGAGAATGTAAGAAGGCAAGAGAAAAAGGGCGTAGAAAAATAAATGAAATAGTGACAGGAAAGGAAATGGGGGCTCATTACAGAAAGCCATGAAGAAGAAATGTTCCAGAAAAGTAGACTTCAGTGAGGCAATGGGGGAAAGATACGGAGAGAGAGAGAGAGAGAGAGAGAGAAGAGAGAGAGAGAGAGAGAGATTTAAGGTTAATGGAACTCGTAAAAAGAGAATAATGTGTTTGAGATGTCACGCCAAGAAGATGAAATGAGGAGAAAAGTTAGCTCTTTGAGCACTTACAGAAAGACAAACGGACAGACTGAAATAGGAATGAATGAAATCTCACTGAAGCAGCATCAAAAAGCGTTTTGTTCGAACGTACAGATTAAATTGGTTAAATGTTTAGGTAGATATGGAGGAAGATGAATTCCTTTAAAAATTCAAGTGTGGATGGTATATAACAAATTGGATGGATGAATGGAATTAGTCAAAGCGTTTGTAACAGAGCGAAGGTTTTTGTGCTTTGACGAATTCTACAAATCCAGCTGAATGAAAAACACCAGCCAAGTAATTGATATGCCAAAAAACTGTGAAACGAATACATAAACAAGTAAGAAAATGCGCCAAAGTTTCCTTGACGCAATAGAGTTTTCTGTACAGCGTATAATGCTGTATGAATTTCTTTGAACCATGGCCAGGTGGTGATGTACTGTGTTGTTGCTGTAAGTGCTAGACGCACGATCATGACTAACATTAACCCGAAATGAAATAAATGAAATAAAAATACTCGGGCGAGAAGGTTGCAATTTCTTATGTTTGATGATTGGAGGGTGAATGATTGACATAGCACTTTGCAGCCCTCTAGCCTCAGTAGCTTCTAAGATCTGTGGGCGGACGGACAGACATATAGCCATCACAATAGTTTTACATAAAACTAATATTATACGCAAACGTGCAGATAATGAAATGGATTATGAAGGCAAATCGAAGGAGGCCAGCAAACAACCAAAGAAGCTGCTTATGAATAAAGGTTACAGAGACAGACGAAAGGGAATTATGAAGAAGGGTCAATCCAACAGGATAAAAAAAAAGGGCTGGTCTGGTGGAGCTTCATTCCGATCACGCTCTACAAACTGATGCTGGTGATGGTGAAGATCGTGAGGTGATTGACAAAGTTCTCTTTCAGAAACCGCCATCCAGACTTTTTCAACAAATCGACTGTATTACTAAATATCTAACTTAAAATTACCTTTACAAAAACTGAACTCGATAAAATAGAATTTAATTAAAAAGGAACTTAAAAGGAAGAGCAAAAAGGTGCACCTCTCAAAGTGGAAGAGGAAAGCAAACTAAAAGTATATACACAACTTTAGAACAGACGAAGGAGGCGGACAAATATAAACAAACACTCTAGTTATGCTATGAACAGGGGAACAGCCGATGATTGGCAGTTAAATGTAGGTACAATTCTTTCTATGCTTGAACTTTCGAAGAGAAGCAGTTCTCCAGGTTCTTTGGTTTGGCTAAGTATTTTGAAGTTGTACCTTATTGAAGTCTTGCAACCTCTAGCATGGGATCTTATATTGGAAAGTTCGGGATTAGACAATCTGCAGCCCGTACGATAACTCAACCCATGTGAGAATCGGCCCTGACTTTGAGGAGACGCCGAGTCGAACCAACGTAATTCCCGGAACTACATCCGGGGCACTTGTACTCATATACGACCCTTACGTCATCAAGGGACAGAGCCGATCCTTGAAGGAAAACAAAGTACCAATGGTTTGAACTAAACGATTGAGACAGGTTTCAGTTTTTACATATAAAATTGTTCTTGATTCTCAAGTTTCCTATTATAGGAAAATTAAAAGGAAGTGCTATTTAAATGAACCTGGAGTGTTTGTTCTCTAGAAGGAAATTACTTAGCTTAGTTTGACTAGAAAATCTTCCATGTACACGGCAATACTGTTTCAAGACTAAATTAATTTCGTTTTATAATTAGTTGCCTATCCCAAATGCTGTACTCTGCCTCTATATTCCATACAGCTTAGTATCACAAGGCTAGAATTTCTCGGAGCTCCGATTTTTTTTAAATACCAAATACCCTTGACAGTTTTTCTTCAACCTTTCACCCCATTTGAAAACTATCTAATTATTATTATTATTATTATTATTATTATTATTATTATTATTATTATTATTATTATTTTATTATTTTGTCGTGGAAACATTTTTCCTTTTCATTTCACTACGGCACCCCTTTCATGATTCAGTTGTTCCACTCTCTCTCTCTCTCTCTCTCTCTCTCTCTCTCTCTCTCTCTCTCTGTATAACGAGTTTTCTTTGTTTAGAAACATCATTAATGGCAAATATATGGATCCTTCCTTGTTAGTTGATAATGAATACTGAGAACTGAATAGTGATTTTTTGTGATAATTGTTATCGGTAGCTTGTTTTTTTAGTATTTGAATACTGTATAGATACTGAAATCCATAGAAACATTCCCACGGGATACTCCTTTGTATGGAGTTTTCTCCCAGATAATACCATTGTACTTCATATGGCGTTATTGGAAAATGACAACTCGTAACAGCAGTGAAAATACGAGATTCTAACCATTGGATCTTTCAGAATAAATGACCCTTTGTGCTCAGTTCTTTTTAGTGGAGTCGTTACAACTTCAAGTAACAAGTGTTCTGACAAGAAAATAATATCTGATGTTGGACATCCAAATGGTATTTTTAAGATTTGCAACAGCAAATCTTTCTATTGATGATCCCTACCTATTTTTCACTATACGGAGAAAGGCCGGCTTTTGAAGGAATACATCAAAATGAAATTCGATTCAATTTTCTGAATTAGATCTTTAAGGAAATATTCCATCCTTATTTGTGATTTAGTTACTAGGCTCAAAGTTGAAAATATTTCTCGGAATGTCTTTGGCTTCAAACTGGAATACTGCTGTGCAACCAAGCTACCTAAAGACTGAAGTACGCAGATGTTGAAAAAATGTAGATATTTTGACACAATGAACTTTTAATGGGATTGCCCAAGTCAGCAGCTGAGCTTTCGGGTTTTCAGATTTCAAACATCAAAATCATTATGACTGTTAAAGGGCTATAGCAAAAAAAATCGGAGTAATGCTGTCGTCTCTCTCTCTCTCTCTCTCTCTCTCTCTCTCTCTCTCTCTCTCTCTCTCTCTCTCTCAACAAACTCGAGAGATATTTCAAAGATATGTGTTGGGAAGTATTAAGGGAAGCACATAATCGTTATCTATTTGATTTGAAGTTTCTTTTTTTATTTAGCTAAAGATATAAGCGGACTTTTTCATTATCAATTATCTCATCACTTAGGACCGTGAATTGTCTGTAGAGTTAGAAAAGACTTATAAATTGAGTAAGCTCCAGTTCCTTTGTGATTAGTTTGATAGGTTCTTGACGATTGCAGGATAATTTTCTCTAAATGTTATCCACAAAGAGTAGTTTAATCTTATCTATTTTTTACGTGAATTTATTCAAATAATTTGATTTAAATCACTAATTAGATTTTTTTAAAATATAGGAGAATCTTGTATATGCAGTAATCCGGGGGGAAATTGTTTTTAACAAAAGAATAGCTGTTCTGAAGGTTTCGTATATGATTTTTGCGATTCTTATAAAACTCTCTCTCTCTCTCTCTCTCTCTCTCTCTCTCTCTCTCTCTCTCTCTCTCTCTCTCTCTTAAGGTCAAAACTCCAGAGAAGTGATTGCTCGGGTACGAATCCCTGTTTTTATGTTAGTGACTGCAATTTAATTTAGGGGAAAGACTCGATGAAGCGTCGGTAAAACCGGTTCTTTCGATTCCTGACTTTCCTGACTTTTGATTTAATCGAATTACTTTTTTCTTTTTCATTAAATCGTACCCCTTTTACTTATTTTATATACAAAAAATTTTGTGTATTTTTAGTATTGAATTAGGGATATGTTTGTTGTTAGTGGCTGAAGGCAATGCTTACGATATAAACATTCATTACTGTGCTTAGTGTTGCTTAGGCTCTTCGTCTTTGATTTCTTCTCAGCTGTTCATTTATTTCCACCGTCTGTGTTCATGACTATGGTGGTAACATTTTTTTTTTAACCATGGTTTCAGAAAAATTGAAGGTATGCTTGCCAGTCCACAGTTTTTCTTTTAAATCAAAGGGCTCTAATCTTATATTGTAAATGTCTACCTTATTATTCTCATAATCTGCTCTTCTGTTTCGCCTAGAATTATTTTTGTCTACCTAGGGTCGTTTGATATTTCTTATAGACTTTTCTCACTTTTCATTATCACATAATAAGAGCTCATAGTTTCATTATATCTGTTCATTATATTGTCTCTGGAAATTCATTTCATCAGTTTATGTAGTACTATCTTGGCGTACTTTAGTTTTGTTTGCCATTTTATGTCATGAGACTCTGTAACCTTTTTTCAGCTATTTTTAGCTGCTCTTAAATTTTCATCGTCCATTAAATATTTCCATTTGAATGGGGTCTCATCCTGGATATTCCTATCCTACTCAGTATCTTTCTTCTCTTTCGTTTTTTAAGATGTTTTGCTGTTAAATATTTTCCAATCGTGCATTTTTCATTTGGTTTACCTTTATTTTATAAATGTAGAATTTTTCCTGTCGTTCTTTTAGGATTCATTTGAATTTACCTGAAGTTTCGCCACATCGTTTAGTTTCGTTTCCTTCCATTGATCCTTCTACTTCCCCTGTTTCTGGATATTTTGTCTTAATTTTTATCGCTGTGGGTTTCTTTGGAACCTCATTTTAATTTCAATTAATTATTGAAACTTCTGTTATTTTATCCCGAGTTCTTTTCATCCTTTCGAATTCATTCTCATTAACTCATTATTGTTTTTGTTCCTTTTTAGTGTCTGGGATTTATTCCTCTAAGTCTAAGGCCTCTCCCTCATAATTATTTTATCGTTTTCCGCCATGTTCTGCAAAGTCAGCAAAAGGATTATCGTGTTGTATAACAAAGCTTTCATTTTGATTTTCATAAACTTTTATTTTTATTACAAGTTTTTCATTCCGAAAGTTTAGTACCTAATATTCTGTTATCACTTTTTTTAACGGTTTTTTCCAGTAGAGATTTTCTTTCGAGTTGCTTTTTTATTTTTTTTTATTTTATTTTTTTTAATCTTGACTCGAGTTTCCTTGTTTCTTTTATCTCCCCACATATTTCATCCGCAGTGTGTATCTCCGTTGTTTGGGTTTTTCTAAGCTTCAAAGATTTTTCTGTATATTCTTGCAAAGTTTTGTTTGTTACACTTAATATCCATCAACACTTTTAAACCGAATGCTTGAAACAGAAAATCTCGTTTAACGCCTTTTTGTGTATTTGTTTTTCTTTTCTTTTTTTAAGGTTACCAGTCGAAAATTCAAGATATTTTGGCGTTCAGATTGGTTATATCACGTTTAATGAATGTTATTTCTGATGCTGCAGCTTTATATCAATGATTGATGGTGGCTGCCCCCGCTAATAGCGATTTCATTCTATAGAAAAACTCCCTACCCCGTCTAATGCTCTCATCCCGTAACTAACGTCGAAGAATCTTCAGTATTTACACAATCTATTGTAAAGAAAAACTTGACATTGGAAAGATTTTAGAGTTATCCAGGGTGGAAGAAGAAAGGAAGAAAAACGGAAATCAGGAGGAAGACGCTGGATCAGCAATGGTTATTAGATTGAGGCGTAGGCCAGTACTCTCGGAAGCCTGGGATAGAAAAGAATTAGGGTTACCCATGAGAGGGAAACGGAGAAATGTTGCAGAGGAGCAAAAAGTCAAATAGAACCGATGGGATTTTGCTCCGTTTTTTGCTTCCGCTTTGCTGTTATTGTCGGTACTGTTGATGGTGAGGTTGCTGTTGGTGTTGTTATAAAGAATATTTTTGCTATCGTTATAAATTGTGTTCCAAGTATTACTTTTCTTTGTTTATTTTTCTCCATCCGTGTGTTGGTTTCCTTGTATTTTTCCCTTGTTGTCAGGTTTCAGTTTTAATCCTTTAAAGTATATAGTTCTTTACCATTCTACTAGTACGAAAAAGCTGTGTTGCTTTTCACAGATATCGAAATTTTTACTACCTACGGGTATAAAAACTTGAAGGGGAAATGTCTATAAACATTTTTAGTCCCCACAAGTAATACATTCGCTTGAGAGAAAAGGGTTACTCGTAATGTTACAGTTATTTTGTTTCCTGAAAGAGCTTAAGCTTTTGGATAGTTTCCTATATGAAGGAATAAAAGAGGGAAAGTGACAAAGGAAAAAAGAGGTTTCGTGACAATTTAATGCCTTAGCTCACGAGACGTTCTTCAAATGTCTAAAACTAAAAATGGGAGTGAAGGCTTGATAGGAAAGTATGGAATCAGATAACTAAATTAATTCATACTGAAGTCTAGTTTTCGTATTCCTTATTCTCATATCTGAATTTATAAGCTTCAGTACTACAAAGGTTGCTTTGTTTTGAGCTGTTTCAGTTTTTCATCTCAAGGCGTGAAGAGTTTCATTATATTTTCAGTTATTATAACTTTCCTTTTGGTTGTATTTCGTGATTTCCAACTATTATTCTCAGGTATTAGGTCAGAATAATTCATCCTTTGAATGAGCTTCGTCGTTAGTTACTTCTCTGCCGAATGTTTTCATCTTCCTGCTGATATGTTGAGTAAGTGAAACATTCCATTTGAGACAGCATTTTTTTTTTATCCATTAATGATATATATAGCTTTTAAGCTTAAGTGATGTGCCAACCGGAACGTTTCATGTCTCCCCTGATCGCAAATGCGTCTTTGTGTAGCTTCCAGATCAAAAGCTCCTTAAATGCCAGCATTTTTTTCGACTGCATCTCCTGTTGGGCGGATGTTCCATCAAGTCCTTTGAAATGTAATTAAAAACTCCCTTCCAGGATATTGAAGTAGGGTCTTCCTTTGACTATCTAAGAACGCTTGGCATGACTCCATAATTATCAAAACGCCAAAGCTCCAAAGATAAATTGTGTAGGTATATTGATTGCTCAAGTAAATTAGGTCTTTGGCATTTCGCGGAAATCATGAAGACTGTGAATATAAGTTAGGATTGACTGCTTCTGGAGATTCATTAACGATAAAATGGACAGTTCATCTGTTCAAATAATTTAGAGGAAGAACGCTAGCGAGTCGACACTTGTCAGTGTGTAGTAGAGCAGCAACAGAACGCCGGATGTCATGAGAAGTCGTGAAATGTTCGACAGCCTAATGCAAAGCCTTGAGAAATATGAGATGACGTCGCGTAATGCGTCATGAATAATCTTAACATCGATTTTACTCAGGATGGTGTGAGGATTACCTGGTCGAGGCCTCCGCGTTTTCAGAAATGCATGATGTTTTGCATTTTTAGTTTTCTGCAAAAGAAAACTCTTGTGCCGGCTTTGTCTGTCCGTCCGAACTTCTTTTTTTTCTGTTCAAACTTTTTCTGTCCACCCTCAGATCTTGGTAACTACTGAGGCTACGGGGTTGTAAATTTGTATGTTGATCATCCACCCTCCAGTCATCAACCATACTTAATTGCACTCCTCTAGCCTCAGTAACTTTGATTTCATTTAAGGTTAAAGTTAGCCATAGTCGTGCTTCTGATATAGGACATGCCACCACCGGGCCGTGGTTAAAGTTTCATGGGCGGCGGCATACATTATGCCGAGACCACCGAAAGATAGATCTATTTTCGGTGGCATTGATTATACACTGTACAGAAAACTCGATGTCGCCGAAAAAACTTCGGCGCATTTATTACTGGTTATTAGTCTCTCTCTCTCTCTCTCTCTCTCTCTCTCTCTCTCTCTCTCTCTCTCTCTCTCCTCCAACTCACAATAGCCTGCTGTCCTAAAAGTTAATAATCTACCATTTAGGTCAACGAGGTCATGCAGAATTTTTAAGGAATCGCACCAACACAATTCCTCGCCTTTTTCTGCATTAAAGCAACACGTATCTAGGTTCTGCATTCTAATTTAAGGGAATACTAACATCTGCTTCTAGTTTACTTGACTGGGTAAGAGACCGCATTTAGCTCAGTCCTTAACGAGGTAAAATAAACAGTCAACCGCGTAGTGGTGGTGGATATTAGTTACAGTAAAAGGATAGAGAGAGGGATAATCAGGTGATTTTGCCTCTAGTTTTTATTGTTGAAGAAAAGTCCTTGAGCAAAGAAGAAAGAGTATCGTTTGTAATGAAGATCACGAATCATTCCGAAAATTTATTTTCCTCCTGCTAGATGATGACATTAAATCCGGCAGATTATGGTAGATGAATTTTATTTGAACTACAAATCGATGTCACTTTTACTTTCTTATTTTATGTTTTGCTCATTTCATTTCCCTACTTTTTCCGCGTGCCCTTTATAGATTGACCGGATTCATGCATTTACAATACTTGTCTGTGTGTAGATGTAACATTCTCTCAGGATGAACATCTTTTTATCTCTTTTCTTTGAAAATAAATTCAAATTTTGCTTGTGCTTTAGAGTGGTATCAGATTATATTCCTCGAAAATTGCTAGTGGAAATCGTTGCAAAACTGCCAGATAAACTTCATTTGTTGCTTTACGTTTTTGAAAAAGAGTTCAAAAGCTCATGTTCCTGGGATTTCCAGTCGTCGCCCCTGTTTGAACCTGCAAAGAAAATGGTGAAACTTTCCCTGTAAAATTTCCTTATACCATGAAAAGACACAGAGTTTTAAGCCTTAGTAATTGCCCGACAGACTTTTAAGAAACTAATCTTAAGTTTTGTTAGCTATTCGATCGTTTGGTGGGAAAGATTACTTGCTTGATAGGTTTCATAACAAGTTATCCTGCTGCTCTCAGTCTCAGATCCTTCAGTAATTACTCGTCGTTTTTTACTAATCTGTATCCCTTTGCTAAATTAGATTGCTTTTCGTCACTTTTAACCTAACTCTGATTTCAACTTAGCGTCAGTTTGCCAAAGGTTACTGATACAATTCAAGTTTCTGCTTAATTCTTGTATATTTACATAGATCTCATTCGAAACTTGTGTTGAACCCGCAACGACGGTGTGTCCCCTCAAACACACACACACACATATATATATACATAAATACACACACACAGATATGTTAAATAGGTATATATAAAAGCCCATATAAATAAGTACTAATAGCAGAATAATCTTGCAAGTGACATGAGTTTAGATTTTCAGGTTTGACATGCACTTTTTTCCGAATAAAACCATGGAAAATCGGTGCACACCTCCTGTGCATTTTACGAAAAACAGAAACTAAATGGAAACTTCAAGAGCATCCTTCATCATAAATGACCTAATTCCCTATTGATACGAACGTGTGTTGTACCTATCAGTTTAATTTTCCTGCTTCATAAATCTCCCTGACAAAGAAAAAGGAAAATTCTTTCCTTCCATTAAATGCGAACCCCTGAACCCCGTGTTCTCTAATTTCCGCCTATTATCATTCCCACGTTTCTGTCTTTTATCCTCCCCTTTGCTTTTATGCTGCCAGTATCAGTGTTTCTGCAAAGCTCTCTCGTGGACCCTCTCAACCTGCCCCCCCCCCCCCCCCTTCCCTCCCTCGTCGCTCTATTCCTCCCGCAGCCATCCAGTCAAGAACCAACACCTGAACAGTATTTGACACGAGGCGAGGCAGACTTTTTAACTTTTCTTCTTCCGTCGGACGCCATTGAATCAGGAGAGCTTCCATTTCGGTTATTACAGGATCAATATTACATGAAGTAGGGGAAGGTAAGAGAAATGGGATCATACGGGACTGTTGTCAGGCTGTCAGCCTTGATTTGTTATCCTTTCTTACCTGGGGCCTTATCTAATCGTTAATTTTTTGCGGCCTGAGACGAGGTCTTTAGTTTTCTTATTGTAACGTGGGAGTTTTTGCTACTAAAAGTTAGGTAAGGGCTATAATGTATTTATTTTGAAGAAGAATTTGTCTCGTAGGGGTATTTACTTTGTTTGTAGCAGTTGTAGTATATGTTCGTGTTGTTCCCGAACGAGCACGTTGTAAATATGGAAATAAAGATTGTTTTCGTTGAGATTTGTTGTAAATATGTAATGATTGTTTTCTGGAGGTTTGTTGTAAATTTATCACTTAATCTCCCTTCCCTCCCTTCCAACACAAGAAGAGCCGATTACCTTCACGCATTTGTAAGTGATAGCCTCACTGTATTTTAAAGAAAACTTGTTTCCACATGGAAAGGTTTGCTATGATCAGAAATGTTACAGCTTAATAGTGTTGTGAACCTGATTTGTCACATTTCTTACCCTTCGATAAAAAGAAAAAATATTAAATGCATCGGCAGTGTGAAATCGTGGTTATAAATAAGCAGAAATTTATCTTATATCCTTCATTTCGTTGTTTTCAGATTTCTTTGATCAAGGAAATTAGTTTTTATTGCCCAAACTACTTATATTTTCGATTCAAACCTCTAAAGGCGTTTTATGAATATAAAGGTAACAAAGTCAGGACAAAAATATTTTTGTTTGAAATGGAAGGCGGCTCACCAATAGTTGTAGAAATGCTTACATATAAACTCGTTTTCTCTAATTTTGCATATTCTTTATTCAGATCAAAGTAAATATTCCTCACCTTTCCTCCATAAAGAATTAGGTGGACAATTATCGTCTTCCATCTTTACTATCTGTCCCGTTCTGCAAGGAAAGAAATCGCCTAACAATGTGTAACAAAATGGAAATATAAAAATTAATGGTTTCGTTTGTGCTATAAAATTCCGTTGTAGTTAAACTGTTAGTCTGCCGAAAGACTTTGATGACCTGTTTGGTAGCAACCATTAAAAAAAATTCTTTTTTTTATTATAGCTTTGAGTGATATTCAAGTTTATATAAGAACCCTAACCGCTATTTGTTTTATAAGTAAATAATGCACTATTTTTATAAAGACGAAACGTGTGGGATTTTTTGGTATTTGTATGTATTTTACCATAACTTTTTCTGTCGTTTCACAGAATCCTTTCATCTCAGTTGCTATACTTGCCAGAATATTGTATTACCTAGATTTTTATTGTATTTATCGATGTATAGACACACACACACACACTCTCTCTCTCTCTCTCTCTCTCTCACTCTCTCTCTCTCTCTCTCTCTCTCTCCTCTCTCTCTGCTTGGAATGTCCACTTGTTACTAACTTATTACAACAAACATTCACAGAAGTTGATATATGTAAACAATTGTTGACAGTTAATAATTTGCTAGATGAAATTCTCATGCGCCATCCTCACTTTGGTGGATACTGAACAAGCATTACCTTTCATTAAACTGACTGCGTCGTGATATTAACTAAAGATAGGTAAAACCTACCTGTAATGCCATTGAAATATTTGTAGTATAGTTTGACGGGAATTACATAAGGCTAAATTACCTAACAGGCCATGGTATTGAATCAGGAACATACTGCCTACATTTTATTTAGCTGTAATCTGGAATAAGGCCTAGAGATTTAGCATCTTCTTGACTATGTTTCATTTTGTATTCCATATGAATTCATTTTGTATACCCTAAATGCTATATAGATGTAAACAATATTATTGTTACTATGAACTCAAATGTCTGACGACAATGTGCGCAATAAATTGAAACCAAAACAAAATCTCTCTCTCTCTCTCTCTCTCTCTCTCTCTCTCTCTCTCTCTCTCTCTCTCTCTCTCTCTGGAGCTGAGCTGGTGCTGGAGCTGGAGCTGGTCATCGTTTTCATAGAGAAGATGTTGAAAATAGCATCTAAATCTCTGTATCATCGTAATAATATTAAACCTCAAAACTCTGTGTTCGATTCACGGTTAGTACCATAGAACTGAGAACGCATCAGGAGAAGATTCATGGTGGAATATCGGCGCAGATAACCCACCAGGTGGCGAGATAGATAGGGAAGTTATTTTACGGTAAATTTCCTTGAATCCCCATCAACGTAACTCCATTTCTCCTGAGAAGTCGCGTCGTTATAAAAACGGGCAAGTGGTTGATTGCGGTCCTATATGGGAGATCAGTTCAGCAACCTAGAGGAAGATATGGAACATTTTCAACGTGAATTTATTTTATACGTGTTTTGGATTGACGTCACGTCATGACAGAAGCTTAGAGGTGATAACAGAAAATAGTGAATGTTCCAAAGGCAATTCTGGGAGAAAACAAGGTGGAAATTATTTAGGAACAGTTTTACTAAAAATCACATTAAAACATCGTTTTATCAACATATAAGACTGCAACGCAAGTAAGTAAGATAGACCCATGCCCAAACTGTAGGAGCACTGAGACTAAAAATATAAATTTTTCACACGGATTGGCAAAAGAAACAAGGTAGAACATAACGGAAAGGTTAAGCGATGAACAATTGGGCTTTGGTAACCGTCATTATTAAGAATCCATCATTGCAAAGCGAATGGTTACAACGTTGGACACTCAAGCAACGGTAATACAATTGTTAATCTCTTAACCATTTATTCATGTTCACTTTTTATTTTTATTTTTTTTGGTGGATTCTTGTATATACCTATATTTTTAGTCGTATGTCTCCTCGGTTTAGGCGTGTCTTTTCCCGTCTTTTATTTGTCTTATAATGTTATATGTATATGTTAATAAATCGATGTTTAAATGTGATGTATAATATATACATATATATGTGTGTGTATGTATATGAGTATTTGTGAGTGTATGCTGCCTGGTGATTGTCGCCTTTTTCCAAGACTGAGGATGAATGTTGTTATAATTAGTCATGAGGAAACAAGCTCGTAAAATGCCAGATCTTTTATCCTCTCGTTGAAGCTGCACTTGAGGTAATCAGTCATCGCCGACAGACACAAATGATTGTATATTCGTTCTTAGCCCTCCATTACCAACATAGTGAAAACAAACAATAATTACGACATTAAGATAATGACATTCTTGATCGCTGTGATCATTAGGGAAGCAGGAGCAATTCTTAATTGGCCATTAAGGAATCGTGGTCTCTCCGGAAAAATTACTCTTCTTCTGTAAACAAGATAGGAGTTGGAAAATTATCTGGCCGTCTAAAAGATCTCACTAAGTCTGCAGTGTACTGCCGTGTGTATTTTTATGTAAAACAAGCAAAGACATATAAGGTTTCCTTTGTAAAGTTTTATATAACTGAAAAGTTTTTTATTCTTGTCATATAAGGTTTCCTTTGTAAACTTTTATATAACTGAAAAGTTTTTTTTATTCTTCCCAAAGGTCGCCCGTTGTGTAAGCAAGATTTCAGAGCCTCGCAACCCTTCGTCGACTTACATAGAGGTGTCTTTGGCGGCACATCGACTCCCATTTATAGATACGATGGCCATTCACCTCACTCATGTTGCGTGCACTTTCATTCTTGATGAATGAATAATAACCTCGACTGTTCCAACTTCCAAAACATTTAAAAGCCTCGTTGATCCAACCATTTTAGGTTTACCGCATATCCTTCCTAGGAATCCGCGATGCCCTGGCTACTTCACGAAAATTTAACCCGCCAGTTAGCAGTTAGTTTTCTCATACATATCTCCTATTTCTTTATTGACAAGTTATCTTGAAATCACTGGTCTGTCTTTTCACTCAAGCAAGTCTTCTAATTTATCTTCGCTCTTTTCAGCATCCTCGATCTGTAGAGACAAAGCAAATATTTCATCTCAAGAGCCTCTACTTTTTTTTTTTTTTTACTTTTATCTCATTTCAGTAGTCACATTTTACTTCCATTAAAAAATTATAATCCGTTATATTTTTTGTCTCCCTAGATTTTTTTCTATAAATTGTGCAGAGTTCTGTTGCTTTCACTGTCGTATCCATCTTGGTTCAGCTCTGTTCTCATGTTTACAGTACAAACCTTTTCGCGCTAGAATTCCTTTTAGTATTCACTTTCCAATAACTATTCGTTAGTCAATCTTCACCATCTTTATTTCTCTTTGCCATCATGACTTTTCCGTAAAGAGTAACTCTAAACTGTCACCTCTTACAGTCACTTTCAAACTTTCATGCATGTTTTAATTACTTCTGTTCGTTACTCTGATTAGCACACCTTCATTCTCAAACATCACTTATTCCCTGTTCCATTCACAGCCATTCAAAGACAACCGATCCTATGATGCTTAACATTTTCCCTATATCCGGAAAGAAGTTCCATCATCCGTCGGTAGAACATTTACATATTGCTTTGCCATACTGGAGGAGTGTGAGAAAGAACAGATTATCGAAGAGGCTGACATTTTTTGTTTCTGATCGTCAATAAAATGATATTAGTTAAATGTTGTAGTTCCCGAATATTTTCCCTGGCAGTAACCTTTTCACTGCTGAAAACTGAAAGTTGTTACGTGATCATTTTCCCCTCGTTTTCGATGTTTAAATGTAAAAGAGTAAACATCAGCAGTCGCGCTGAACACTTTTGATATGTATGCATGCTGGTGTATATCGCAGACCGGGCGATATGTATTTGAGGGAGCGTGCTCTGCCGGGAATGAAATATCTGTCTGCCGTCAACCGACCTAAACTCATCCGGTCGCCTGAAGTTTTATTTGTTGTGTAAAGTTGAGGATCAGTTTTGTTGATGTTGGGGACGATGTCAACTTCTGTTGAGGGAAACAGGGGGAGAGGGGAAGGGACAGGAGGAGAAGGAAGAGGAGGAGGAAATATGATGCCTAAAGGGTGAGGGAAGAGAGAAGTAACTTCCGTGAACTGAAAGATGTTGGGAGTTGGGTTGGTATTTTGGAGGTTGGGTTGGTGGGGGTCGTCGGTGGGTTCCACCTTTTAAATGAGGCCTTTGGAAGTTACAGAGTCGGGCATGAAAGCGGAGGAACCAAGAATTGATGGGCACCATCCACTCAACGAAGGAACTTGTCGGGAAAGTTTTAAATTTTATACTTCACTCTCGCCGGTATACTCACTCGTGATCCTATTAAAAGTTCCTGAAAGCCATTTCCAGTGTGAATTTCATCAATATGTGATACGTCAGCTAAGCTCTCATGTTGCAGTGAGAGAAACGGGTGGGGGACCTCTTTTTACTTGTTCTCAGTCTTGATATATTGCGTGAATAATATTTGTTTTTAAGTTATCGAAGAATTCATAACGGGATAATATCTCAGCAAGTGAACCAATCACGTTTTTTTTTATTAAAAGAACAGATTTTCGATATAAAATCGAAGACTGAATGCTTTCTCTAATCATCTTATCGTAGATTACTTCCATTTATATATGTTATCATTGTATTTAGTAATGAAGCAGAAAATCTATATGGATAATAGTTTTTGTCAGGATTATATTAATGAATACCAGTTTCAAAGTCAGATTCCAATGTAATTCATTTACTTAAAATGTTAGTCTTTTTTTACTTGTTTTTTTTTTTTGTTTTTTTTTTTTTAAGAAAATGTAGTCACCGATAATAGTTATTCGACTTAATACTTCCTAATGTTATTCAGAGCAATACAGACGGTTTTAGATTGGAATAAATGCATCATGAAATTATCTTTTAAAATTTTGAATTTATTCCAGCTATTTTGTTGTTTCGCTTTTAAAGAGTTGATTGAAATGTTAAATATATTTAATGTGTATATTATTTTTGATTAACGGTTTTAATATGGACTACTTCACCAGATAAGAGTTGTAAACCAAAGGTAAATTTTAACATTGGATATTAAAAACTTTCAGATTTAGGTATATTTATTACTAAATAAAACCGGAACTAATCAACAAATAGTCCATGGTTTTAACAAAATAAGAGCTCTCTCTCTCTCTCTCTCTCTCTCTCTCTCTCTCTCTCTCTCTCTTCTTCTCTTCTCCTCTCTTCTCACCTCTCTCTCTCTCTCTCTCTCTCTCATTCTTTTATTCCAGTACTACGTGGAATTGGCAGGGAAACGGACAAAGATTCTGTAGTTCGAAACTAACAGCCCTTTTGCTCTTCACGCCGTAGCTGGATCTTTCTTGCTTCGTCTGAAGCCGTTTTATGAAAACTAAACTGGTCTCCTAAATACTTAATAACTTGTCAGTCACCACAAGAGCCATAAATGAGACATCGTATTCTTTCAAGAACCAGTGATGGGAATGGACAGTGACGGAGTATAATACACAAAAATTGTTTTGAGAAATATAAACATTTATTTAATTAAACAAAAAACAAGTGCACTCGGTGAATCACTGTGCGCCAGAAATAAATATCAGGCCACTGCATTGAAAACTGACTACCTGTTAATCGAATATTGCAGGCGCTCTAGAAATTGAGGTCAGTTCGGGTCATAGTAACTGTACTTATCCCTTTATAATGCCTTGTAGATGGATTTTCAGTAACAGCTGCACTGGTATGGGTCGATGAAACTCCTGATTCTAATCGTTAAATCCAAACGGTTTACGTCCTCACCGTAGCTCGTCAGGTAAACACCAAGTAGGAGGCGAAGGCTATGTAATTGACTCACTGAAATCTCAGTAATTGACTAACGCCCTTAATATTAAAACATGGATCTTTCCTGGGGAGTGACCCCCAAAGGTTGTAACCCGGTATGTATCCATCTTTGTGTTGTTTAATACAAGGCCGTTGGCGATTACCGTAAAAACAAACAAAAGACTATAAATAAAGATAATAACGCCCAATATAGTAAAGACTCTCGGGTAGTATGCGAAGGCATTACAATACACTCGGGAAACGGTAGTAAACCTCCGATGCTCGTCAGGTAATAAACATCCAGGCGATGAAAAATCATAAACACTAATGTTCAAATCAAAAGTCCAGGTCGTGAGTGAAGGCTACTCGGTGCTCACAGTGAAACAGCAGCCTTCACCCTGATGCTTGCTGTATATGAAATATTCGCGTAGTAAGCGAAGGCAACATCATGAACTCGACGACACAGCAGCAATACGAAGAAAACTTAATCGATAATAGCAGGAGGCAGTGGCTAGTAAGGAAGTCACAATAGACACTCCAATACATCTATCCAAGGTGATCTGCAACCCCCCCCCCCCCCCCCCACCACCCCCCCCCCCCCCCCCCCCCCAGCAGATATATGCCTTCCAAAGGTTTACGAGTACCCTTTAGCGTTTAGAGGGTCACTTGACCGTGTCACTGTAAAAAGAACGAAATAATCGGATTATAACTATCCTCCTTAACTACCATAAAAAGTTAGGAAAAGCAAACAGCATTCACCTGGCAACTAAAGGTAGCCATACGACTTTGTGCAAAAAATGATCGAAAGAAATATGTGTATACGTGTATATGTGTGTGTATATATATATATATATATGTATATATATATATATATATATATATATATAATAATATATATTATAATTAATATTAATATATGACTGATTTCATAAGAAAACGAATTCATTATCATTTAGAATACACTAATGCAGTAAAATGTAACTGTATTCCCAGTACATTTCATGTAATTTTATGAGTAGCTTTACTGATTATAAATATATATATATATATATATATATATATATATATATATATATATATATATATATAAATATATATATATATATATATATATATATATATACATACATTATATACGTACATATGTGTGTTATACGAAGGTGTATATATATAATGTATATGTGTGTGTGTGTGTAATGTGTGTGTATTCATCATTTTGTAAAGCTATTTCATTGGGAGGGACGTTTGATGGAATACAAATTTCGTGTACAATATTATTTAATTAAAATATTGTATGTAACTGAGCCGCGCGCTTATTTCACAACGTATTATAAAATATAAATTTTGTGGAAAAAAAAATGACTTGGCTTAGAATAGTTATTTAACTTTAGTCCATATTCCAAAAATTAGATAACAACTAGAAAGAATATTTGTGTGTTTGTGGGGGGGGGGGGGGGGGGGGGGAAGCGGTTGCGATGAAACAAATGAAAAGCGAAATAGAATAACCAGAGGAAGATTTCTCTACCACAGCACAGTTGTTAATAGCTTAACAAACCTGTTAATTTATTCAGGAACTTTCCTAAACCCGCCTCAGGAAACTTTAGGCAGAAAATCAAATACCAGTGACTGAATTTGGAGGCTATTTTATGAAAATCCGCTTGAATATTTCACAAGCGCCTTTTCGGTGAATTGCTCACACTTGCCTGGCGAAGCAGAACTTCCGCTCATTTTCTGTTCCTTTGCGTATCATCTTACTTTTATTTTCTCGATTATTTATTCCAGTAGCTACTCATTAACATTATTGTTTGTTATAAATTGTATATGTTACACTACGCCATTCTCTTAGCTTTGCTATTACCTTGTTTATCAGTTGCCATTCGATTCTACTGAAGATTTCTAGAAAAGTGCTTAGCCTTGAGACTTCCTCCTTGAGAACCTTATTATTATTATTATTATTATTATTATTATTATTATTATTATTATTATTATTATTATTATTACCACTGCTCCAGCGACCTAGCGTTTATATTGAACGTTTTCTGTTTTTCTAATAATTCCTTGTGGTCGTAACAAGTTAGCTGCAAACAATCCGACATTCATTCGTAAGTTTTTCTTAAACAGAGATGATAGACACGCTAGGGAGATCTCATTTTTCAAGCTACTCGGTAAATAAAGCAATAATAATGTTCAGTTCATTTTGATTAACGGTATTCAGAAAGAAAAGGACAACAAGAGGAAAATAAATGTTAAAAGAAGGGATGGGTCTAGAACATCAGTCACAGCAAAGATATCAGAGGAAAGTGAGCTGACTGAATGCCGGTTGTAATGAGAATATTCATTATGCTTATTTTCAGGAGGCCAGAGAAAGAAATTGATAGTAGTAATGTTAAAAGCCAGTGTTATTACACCTTAGACAATGGCCTTTCCTATGGAGTTCACAGGAAAAAAAGCGGTGGGAATGAAGAGAATGTTCAGAGTATATTAACTATAGAAATATGTCGGACTTCGAATGAGTGGTTATTCTAATCAGTAATGCACCACTAGATTTACAAATGTTGCTTAATAAAATGTAATATATATCAAGAGAGATGGCGATCAAAATAAATCCTATAAACAGAATTAATATGTAGATAGTATGAACGCATAACAATACAGTTCTTAGCTTTTTTTATTTAGTCTTTCACTAAAATACCTACTGAAGAGAACCTGTACTTGATATCTTGGTTCTAAATATTTGAAATATTTTTCTTATCAATATTTTTTCACCTAATTTTACTCCATCCTTTAATTAAGGGATTAAGTTAAATTTGTTGCGAAAAGATAAGGAACATTTTTCAAATATTCGGCAACCCAGATATCCAGTACAGGTTCTCTTCAGTAGGTATTTATTGAAAGACTAAAAAGACGCTAAGATCTGGAAATAGGATTGATTGAAAGTAAATACAAGAAGAAAGAATATGCATAAGTGTAGTACTATATGTATTGTTATACGCTTATGAATTGATTTGAGAATAAAACCTAACGAAGAATATTAGGAGTTAGAGGGTAGGACAGAGTTAAAAATGACAATATAACAAAAACAACAGAAGTTTCATATTTAGAGGAGATATTGATTAAATGGAGTAGGAGGTGGCTTGGGCATACCCTTGCACAGCCTTTGGGAGAATTATACGTGATTACGTGAACTGGGATATTTTGGACACCAGAAGAGTTTGAAATTCCAGACCTACTTGGATGAGAACTGAGCGAAGAAGACTAAAGGTTAAATGGATATTTGTTGGATTCAAAACACAGCGGAGCCATGCTGGGTAGGAATTCACGGAGGTCCGTTTCATCACACGACTTTGGAACCATTTTGAGGTTGATAATGTTGATGGTGAATGTATTTTCGTAAATAGATTGAATATGTGTACATTCATAAACGAATATAAAATATGAGTATAGATTTATACGCATATACATATTTAAAACCTGATATTACTAGTAACATCATTACTTGGCTCCAACACTCCACATGCATTTTACTTATTTGACGTTGCAGGACTTTCGTAATGAATAGTCCTTTGAATGACTACTGCTAATGCCTTTTATCCCTTCCAGTTTTACGTGTGTCCTCTCGCTCCTCGTAAATGTTCATTAGTGCCGTAATTAAAACCCTTTTTGTCGGTTGAGAGATGCTGCTTTGGAGAGGGGTTACGATCGGATGCAGCGTCTGCAATAAATTCTTGTGGACGTTATGATAAGCTCTCACTGAATTTTATAGAGTTTTGACGTCCATAAGTCCCTTGTAGTCTTTATGGTTTAGTCATGATGACTTTATGATACCTACTTGTTGGCGATAGAACTTTTCGTAGACCGTTGTGATAAGTTCTTGTATACTTTGTTCAGTTCATTGTAATGTGCATTACTTTTTTTTTTACACTTAGCTCATTCATCTAGACTTTGAATGCAATTTGTTGATATAACGATATTTTTTGTAGGTTTGTTACCAATACCTGTATTCTTGTGATCAGTCCTTGTAGGCTTCAAGGAAAAGTCCTGCCGACTTCATGATAAGTTATAGTCTTTATGGAAAATCGTTTCAAAGATAACAGATTAATTTCCCCTGCGACGTACCCTGCCCAGGCCCGGGATACGAAGTCGTCATAAAGTGATTTTTAACGCCTCATAACAGCGAGATATGAACTCATTCGAACGTGA
>NC_087217.1:4740157-4757657 GCF_015104395.2 Macrobrachium nipponense
TGTAGGTTTCTTGCAGACAAGAATTGAGTTTCGGGTTTTTTGTCAAACCGGAGAGAGAGAGAGAGAGAGAGAGAGAGAGAGAGAGAGAGAGAGAGAGAGAGAGAGAGAGAGAGTCAGTGTGTGTGTGGCGGCAAAAAACGAGTTATAAATCCTCTGAAATATACGTAATGGCTACTTTAGTTATTGTAGTACCAAGTAAAAGAAGATACTTCGATGAAACCGTTTGCGTTTTGAGTATGAGCTGTCTGCCTCTGTCAGTATTTCGAGTCCAGTATCAGGGTTATAAAACTTCCCTTCCCCTTATTTCTGGCTGAAACCAAGTTCAATTTGGGAGATTGTGCCCACCTCGGTTTCGTTAAGAAATATTTCCTCTACTCGCTTCGCAATCTACAGCCCCATTCATTTCGTTTCAGACAGTTCTCTAACTTCTTAGTTTATACCACCAGGAAATGATTGTAAAAGGATTTTTCTTAAATGTGCATTTCACATTATTCTAATGGATCAGCGTAAGGAATCATAAATTCCCGTATATTCCATGGCTGTAGCAATTGGTGTGTAGCTAGGCATTTTAACTGTTATAGTAATTGATGTTTCTAATTATACCCAGACCATATTTTACGCAGGACAGTTCAGACCTCATTTACGCCCTTTATTTACTTGTTTTGTTCCTCTGCCTTCTCTCCTTTCGTTATGGCTCTTTCCTTCCCCTCTCTTCTATGAAGACTGAATGGATATGGACTGAATTGCATCGGGGGAGGGAGAGAGAGAGAGAGAGAGAGAGAGAGAGAGAGGTTATCCCACATTCCCACATTAATAAAAGTTGTAAATGGAACTTGAAAGACTGGTGAAAAACTGGTGAATCTTCCATTGCAACACACTTAGAAAAAGGCTTAGTTCACCCGACAGTGTCTGTTGAGTACTTTGTAACGGATACTTTGAGCCAACCAGCAGTGGTAGCCATGGCTCAGAGAACAAATATTTTGTTTCTGCAAACGAGAGTAGAAAAGGAAGACAAATACTATTGAGAGGTCAGCAAACTTACCTCCTTATCATTTAGCTAAGTTTCCTAAATCTTTGTTTGCAGGACTTGTCATCTAATCCCACTGTGAAGAAAGGTAAAAGGAATCAATATCTGATTTTGCCACAATGGTGTAGGATTGTTTTCAGTGGAAATGCATTATTTAAAGCGTCAGTAAACAAAATCAGGACATTTATGAAAAAGAGAGAAATGTTTACGAGAATATTTCTTTCTTGTCTACTGTTTCACAAGTGGCGAAATACATGAACACTCGCTTCATAAATATTGATTTTATGTACTGATACTTTTTTTTATGTTGTCGATCCTACACAAACTGGCCGACTGTAAAAGGCACAGACACCTTACTCAGATATTCAAATATAATATTTAAGCAGACTCTATAAAAATGATCATGCAGGAATTAATTTATATCTGTTAACGACATGGACTTGCTACAGTAGGCACTGAAGTAGTGAGTGGGTAATTCACAGAATGGACACGAATGGATTAGTTATTTCACCTTGATTCACACCAGTATTTACATTAATGTTCTTGGAATCCTGTGATCCAATGAAAAGGCACACGGCTTCTTACAAAATGAGTGTGTTCAATGAAATTTTTAGGCAGTTTTGCACTAAGTCACGCGAAAATAACCAGATGAAGAAGAGACGAATCCCTAAATTCATTTTGCAATGATTTCCTCCTGAAAAGGCGCCCCTGCCGATATTAACGAATGCGTAGGAAGTAGGAAGTTGACTTCTTTGCAGTGTTGCCCTTCAGCAAGCCTACTTTAAGCGAGAATAATTTGGGAGTTCGGTCTTTCGACGTTAAATTTGAGAAAATGTCACTTCTTAAAGAAAGAATGTTTGTCTACGAACTTTGCTTCGTGCCTGCGTCAAGTTGGAATGTTAGCTCAAGTTAGAGTTCTTTTTAGTTGATTCATTAAGACTAACGAACGCCATGTCTGCTTGCGATACCTATTAATCTTAGATAAAGACATGATTCCTTCTTTAAAGTTCCGGGTATTTTTGAAATGGAAATAAATTACATCAAACACTATTTACCATGGTCGTATTGCAAGAATATTTTCTTGCGTGCGAAGAAGTTGAATAATTTTGCCTTTGAATTAGTGATCAGATTATTACAAAAATAACATTTTTCTTTTAATAAGTAAACGACCAAATCTTTGCGACGGAAAAAAACCTCCGATCTTTTTTCCTTTTTCTTTTTCGCTCCGAAAATCTTCGAAACTTCCTCACGATATATCTGCACCTGGAGCGGGGGTCTGGAACTTCCCTTTTTTGAAATTCTAACCGTTAGAGAGAGAGAGAGAGAGAGAGAGAGAGAGAGAGAGAGAGAGAGAGACCCTTAGGGTAACACACGCCCATTTTCAGCCTCTATTTTTTTTATCTTTTTCTTTTTCCCTTGAATTTTTCTTCGGTCTCTCCATGACCTCTGGGAGCTGCGGTAGCTTTCATAACAACATCAGCCTCAGGGTGAAAATATTGTTTTGGTCCACGATGACAGACGGAAAGGACTTCGGGGATGTGAATGGCAGGAAAGAGAAGGAGAATGAGGTGGAGTCATTGGAGGAAGAGGAAAGAGAAGTAGAAAGAGGGGTCGAGTGAGAGGAAGAGCCTCCGCGTGGAAGGGACCTTTCATCCAGGTCAGTTTTCCTTGGAACCTGAAAGAAAGAAAGAAGCAAAGTGATTTCGTTAAAAAAGAAAAACAATGAAAAGAGAGAGTGCGAAATGTACAAACGAATGACGGAAGGGGTAATGAGAAATTATTTAAATTATTTTACTGATGCATAGTGTGGTCGTTTGTCGTTTCCCTTTAACTATTTCCTGTGGCTTCATTTGATAAAAAATCCTGCGCATATTTACGATTTTTAAGCATTTTTTTTTATCAACACAGACATACGTGAATACACATGCACGCTCGTAGGCAGGCATGCATACACACACACACACGCACACACACACACACACACACAAACACACACACACACACATATATATATATATATATATATATATATATATATATATATACATATATATATGTATATATATATATATATATATATATTATATATATATATATATATATAGATATCTATATATAAAGTTCATCCGCCGCGATTCATATATACGCATTAAGCTACAAATATCCTTTCATATCTAATTCGCACTACCTCGGAATTAACATATTTTGTATATGTTAACCGAAGGAGAATTTTTTAGTTGATAATAATTTTCGTCGGCTCAAGGGCGATAGCTGTGTGGTTAAAAGCGCTTCACTGTACGTCTTGATTTCTTAGTTCCGAGGTTCGCGCCCATGAGAGCCGACGAAATTATTATCAATTAAAAAGTGTCCCCTTCGGTTAACATATATGAAAATATATTAATTCTGAGGTAGAGCGAATTAGATATTAAAAGCCATTTGAAGCTTAATGCATATATATATATATATATATATATATATATATATATATATATATATACAAACACACACACATATATATATATATACTATATACATATATTTATATACACACATATTTATCTATATATATATATATATGCTATATCTATATATATCTATATCTATATATATATATATATATATATATAGATAGATAGATAGATAGATATATATATATATATATATATATATATATAATATATATATATATATCTATCTACTATATATACATATATATAGATATATATATATATATATATATATATATATAGATATATATATAGATATATATATATATATATATATATATATATATATATATATATATAGATATATATATATCTATATATATATATATATATCTATATATATATATATAGTATGTATGTATGTATGTATATATACTATATATATATATGTATATATGTATAATACACAAACTACATGAGCAGCAGGCCTTCAAATGCTAGGTACAGGACTTCGAAACAAGACGCTTTTCTTAAACTCAAATGGGAAGGATGGCACTTGCACATCAGAGTTCTGATCATTGCAAAAAGAATAAAATCTTTCGTGACCTTTTGCTACCGTTCTCGTTTTGAGTCCTCCCACTCTTTGAAGCAACAGAGCCATTGCTGTATCCCGGTTGCTGTATCCCGATTGCTGTATCCCGGGTGCCACCATCCGTATCGCGTCAGCATCGGAATAGGCGTTGGCATCCGAACGAAATGATCTAGTCAAAAAGTGTTTCTTGTCCTTTTTTATTTTGATATTTGTAGTATTCTCATAATGCACTATCTAATTTATGTAATGTACGTCTGTAAGGTGTGAAAATAGAATAGAGTTTAAGGGCAGCATAAAACGATAAGGTCATCGTGAAGATGGAATTTCAGTGTGATCTTACTGCCTCTTTTCAGAATGAAAATGTTTGAAGGAAGATATTTAATATAAAATGAAAAGCCTGAGTTATAGGTTGTGAAAATTATCATTTTCAATCTCGTCCTTCCATGGTAAAGTCGAAATGGAAATCTTTAAAGATATTTGCTATTTAATAGTGGGTTGGTCCTCTTATAAAACAGCCTTATGTTGTCGTTTGAGATTACGTTAACTATATGCCATAAAAATGTCATCTGTTACTTAATAGCAGTTAATCTTCTCATAAAAAAACAGCTCTATGCTGTCGTTTGAGATTACGTTGGCTATATGCCAGCACAGGCCATTGCTAATAGAACAGCCCCTAAGGAAAACCTGTGTCGTTGTATTACAAGTCTTCTTAAAACACAAAGACTTTCTTTGCAGGTAACCATAATGTGAGATGGCATCTTAGGTCTTGCACCTTTCATGCGCAGGTTGTATAAGTTTACGTATCGTCAGTATTTGGGGGGGAAAAAAAGAGGAAAAGTAATTACCAAAAGCTTTTATTTACAAACAAACAAAAATAATATTGAAAAAAAGCACCAAAGGCACTAGCGGATACACACGGATGTTCAAAGTTATAAATTGAATTTTACATGCATAACCCTCGATAACCGATAGTCCGACAGGTTTCATCGGCAAGAGTCGATAAGAGCAGGAAAGCATTAACGGTGAATTTTTAGGCAGAAATTTGTCGAAAAGAATAAAACTGGTTCGCACAGTCGACAATGACTACGAAGTGAGTCACGTTGTCCATTTGCGTGGCGTGGAATGATAGTTTTACGGTAAACATGACGGTGAGAATGTCGTAAAGCTGGTAATAACACGTCATAACAGAGAGCCAACTACGTGTTTGTGTTCATTTCAGCTAATAATAGCAGTCACCTGAGCTTGAGACTGGCGGATAAAAGATATCCCTTTGATTTTGCGTCTTGCATTGATACAGTAAAAAACGGTGCACACGCTCGCCTTTTTCTAGATAAATCCTCCGTACCTTGAAATAGGTAATTGTGTTCATAATTAAAGCTATAAATTACATTATTTATACCGATTTTTCATTATATTGAGAAAGAGTAGGCCTATGTAAAATAAGCCTATACTCGTTTTAAAGTTATTTTTCTTACTATCTTCAATTCCGGCTGTTTCTCTTCAATTTCTCTAGGTGAAATTATCATTTTACAAATAAATTTTGTGAATTTGGCTATTGGATTAGATAAACATATACTCTGAAGTAGATGTTTACGGTATTGATAGTACTGACAATTATCGAAGATGGGACTCAAACGTTTCTTGTTATGCTTGTTTGTCGTTAAATGCGACACGACCTTTGTTATTGCTGTTGCTGCTCATTAACCATTGTTATGACAGTTGTCATGGCAGGTACTCGCTTGTTGCTCTTTATGTAACAGGGTCATTGTTATTGCACCTGCTCCGTTAATATATTAACCAGTGTTATGGAAATATTAAGAGGGTCACTCTAATGATACGCTTTTCGCCTGTTGCTCCTTAAATAGGGTGATCATTGTTATTACTTCTTCATCCCTACCATTATCCTTACAGCCCCTCAGTGGCGTGGTCGGTATGGTGTTGGCGTGCCACCGAGGTGGCAGCGAGTCCGATTCTTGGACATTCCACTGACGGGTGATGGATGTGTATTTCTGGTGATAGAAGTTCACTCTTGATGTGGTTCGGAAGTCACGTAAAGCCGTTGGTCCCGTTGCTGAATAACCACTGGTTCAATTCAACGTCAAAACACCATACAAACAAACCATTATCCCTACGCTGAGGGGTCCATTTCCTTGATGTGCCTCATCTCCAACTATTCATATCAGGATCATCGTCCCCTACGTAACTAAGTCCTTCTAGTCCAAATTCTTCTTCACTAGATCACTCCACCTAATCCTTTTGCTTCTCTTGGCCTTATGCCCTTAACAAGTTCCGACGAAGCCTTTTTCACTCCCTCATTCTTACCACCTAACTGTACCATCTCAACCTCGTCTCTCTTATGTGAGTAATCTTTACCACCTCGGCACTTCTGATTATTTAAATTATTCTGCCTCTGAAACGGCAAGATCCTTAAAATGCTCCCGAACATTCAAAAGAACTTTATTTTCGCATCACTTGGCATTCTTTCGTGGTCACGGCCCACCCCTCCACCTTCCCCCCCATATCCCCCCAGCTGCATTTCACCTCAGCTTCACACCCTCCCTCCTGGCTTAGAGTAGACCCCAATTCACCTCAGCTTCACACCCTCCCTCCTGGCTTAGAGTAGACCCCAATTCACCTCAGCTTCACACCCTCCCTCCTGGCTTAGAGTAGACCCCAATTCACCTCAGCTTCACACCCTCCCTCCTGGCTTAGAGTAGACCCCAATTCACCTCAGCTTCACACCCTCCCTCCTGGCTTAGAGTAGACCCCAAGTGTTTGAATTTCTCTGCGGTTTAAATATAAGCCTCTTCTGTCTTGTGTAAATAACCTGTCTCTGCTTACTGGACACCACAACCTCAGTTTTATCCCTATTGTCTTTCATGCCACACCCTTATTGAGATTTCTGCTGCTCCCTTACCCTTCTCTTGCCATTTTTTTCAGGCCCTAGAATATAACGGTACCCACAGATTTTCGTTCTAAATCCCTTTGCTTAATATATCCATTATCCTAATAACATTAACTATTTCATGGTAATTGTGAAATAATGCTCTCAGAGGCTTCAAGTTCCGCATGTTTTTAATTGAATGTGATGTTGTTCCTTACATACATTGACGGTTGTTATGAAAGTTATGAAGGCAGACATTCAGAGCCTAGCTTTTAGTTTTCTGAAAAGAAAAATATTTTGCCGGCTTTTTCTGTCCGCACTTTTTCTCTCGGAGGGCTGCAAATTGGTTTGTTGATCATCCACCCTCCAATCATCAAACGTACCAAATTGCAGCCCTCTAGCCTCTGTAGTTTTATATAATATATATATATATATATATATATATATTATATTATTTATATACATATATATATATATATATATATATATATATATATATATTGTATATATCTGCGTATGTGTGTGTGTGTGTGTGTGTGTATGTATTATTCAAGGTTAAAGTTCGCCATAGTCGTGTGTCTGGCAACGATATAGGCCAGGCCACCACCTGGCCTAGGTTAAAGTTTCATTGTCGGCACATTTTTGTACTTGTTTTTGCTTGTTGCTAATTGAATAGAATGACCATTGTAATCAGTTTTGCATCTTAATTCATTGACCCTTATTATCTAAGGGACAACTCGGTTGCTATGCATTTTTGCGTCTTGCTTGTCCGCTGCAATGGTGGCTAGTGTCGTCACATGCCGCTCATATGTCGCAGGTTTTGTCATTTTGCATTGCATTGCAATGTTTTGTGAATTACTTTATCATTTACCTAAAACAAAAATTGCTTTTGAAGTTTTTTTTCAGCTGATTTTTATTCAATTGTAGAAGGTGAACCAAGAGTTTGCTCGTTTGCCACTAAAAAGAATTAATTTTCAATATATTTTTCAGTAATTTTGTATTGTATTGCAATATGGTGTGAGTTATATTTCAGAGATGTATATAAATCAACCTTGATTATCAATGTACTTTTGATTTAACAAAGAGAACAAAACAAAAATATGTACTTCAACCTCCTATTGTTCCCTTATGGGAACATATCCATATTTCTTAGAATTTAAACCAACATTTCATGTAACTGTAACAAACACTTCTTTAGATAATAAATGATCAAGTTCTGACGTATGAGGAAAAAATTTGAACAATTTCTAAGGTCAGGCTGTACAAGGTTAATATACATATCTTAATATTTTATACACGCCTATATCGTTAAGCTTGTTCAAGTGATACCAAACATGGTTTAAACATTATATTAAACGCATAATAGGCGAGGTGTTGGTGCATAATCGAGCCGAATAAACATTCAGTGCCGGATATCCGGCAAATAAGATCGACGAATCCTTTGAAAAAATTCAGGCGTGTGAGTTCGCGTACTGCCTATCCGTCAGCCAAAGTAGAAGCTTCTGTTCATAAAAACTTTTAAGTAAAAAATAAAGAAATAAATAAATAATTAAAACATCGTTTAAATGTGACTTTGTATTATTTTAAAAATAAATCTTTTATGGGATGAAATTTAAAGAAGTAAGGTTTTATCCGCGAAAAGGATTTTTCTTTTATCGGCAATACTTTGGGAGATATTAGCATGTGAATAGCGTTAGGGCCGGGCCGGGCCGCTAGAAATGAGCCCGTTTTCAGTAATGACTTCACTTCGCTCGTGACCAGGTAAATTTGAAACCTCTTTTGATAAGGAAGATTCTAATTGTGCTATTCTTAATGTGTACAGAGGCATTGTGGTGTGTTGTGGCTGAGAGCCTAAGATATCATTGGGGGTTGGGGGAAATTGACAGCAGGTCTGGCCTCCTCAAAAGAAGTTAAAAATTAAGAGTATTATCATAGCTTGGAGAAGTTAAAGTAAACTGCTCTATACATGCTTTTTAGAATCGCTCCAAAGTAATATTTACGCACCAATTGTTGACGTACTCAGAATAAAAATTTGTAGAAGTCAGATCATATACATATAGGTACCTTATATTTGTGTATGTATAGTATATACATACCTACAGATATGATTATATATATCCTTCTCTGCTCGGCCAACGCGGAACCAGAGAAATTTATTTCTGGTGACAGAAATTCTTTTCTCGATGTAATGTGGTTCGGATCCCAAAATAAGCTGTAGGTCCCGTTGCTAGGTTACCAATTGGTTCCTAGCTACGTAAAAATATCTAATCCTTCGGGCCAGCTCTAGGAGAGCTGTCAATCAGCTCAGTGGTCTGGTAAAACTAAGATATACTTAACTTTACTTTATATATATATCCTAAATGAAACTCCATTCATATTTACTTATTTATTTATTTCTCTTTTAATTTCCTATTTAATTTTATTAAGGCTTTAATAACCTAGATGAAGTGACGCCAGTTTTAGTAGCCATAAATCAATCAATCAACCGCAGCACAGAATCATAGAGTTCAAGGTCTACTACAAGCGTAGGTGGGACATTGTGCGAAGGAAGTGGAGATGCATTGGAACGCGTAGGGCAGCGGATAGTCTCCATGTACGATGCAGAGCCAAAGTGTCTAATTCTGGATTCCAACTAAGGAACTTAGGCAGCGCAGGAGAATTTATGTGTTTGATATATGGGGTGTAAACTTGGTCAGGACTGTGTATGGCCTTTCCTGACTGGAGGTCAGAAAAGTTCAAGATAGGTAGGTCCTTGACTGTCCTTGCACCAGAAACAACCTGCGTAGGCCTCCATGTCACGGACTGGTGATACGGTTTTTGGGATAAAAACCCCCAACGGTTTTGATGAAGACATATGCACATTGTCTTTGCCCCATAAGTGATAGCATCGTCGGCTTTCCATTACTCGATTTTAGGTGATGTCCTGAGGGGAAGGTTCCGCGTTACATTACCGAATTGAGTTGCTCCGAAATTCGAAAGAGGAATATGTGAATGAGGGAAGCTGATACCTTTAAAAAGGATTTAGCCAGCAAGGGCGTAAATAGAGTAGCTTTGCCATTAAAAGTTACATGACTATTTATTACGTAGAGAGAGAGAGAGAGAGAGAGAGAGAGAGAGAGAGAGAGAGAGAGAGAGAGAGAGAGATCCGCTGGTATTCCTTTTAGTGTATTTCAGAGAAAGAAAATTGAAGTGACAATGTTTCAGTAATTGCTAGTGAAGTAATAAAATAAAATCCTGTCGAGCAAAACACTTCTTTTCAAAAGAATTAATTGTACGAGAGTTACCTGGCAGCATGTGCAGGCGTATAAATAGATAGAAGAACAATATTCACGTCTCAGCTATTAGCAGACATATGATCTACAAGGGTTCAGCAATATTTGAACGCTTCCATTAATGGCAATGCGAGACCGGCCATTCCCCTCAATCGCATTTGAATTAACGTCGATACAAATTAACATGTAAATGGCTTTAATGAAACGGACGCACCATTGCCATGATTCAAAAGAACTTTCTGCACCCGAACGTTCCTCTCATCTGAGGTACTGCTTCAGGGTGGAAAGTAGGGTGGAGGGAGGTCGGTAATGAGTCCATTTTATTCAGAAAAAACGTTCTCTCTTCACGGGAATTTAATTAAATTCATTGAATCATAAGATGAGTCCGGAGAGAAATTCCATCGTACATTTCTATGGTTAGCATTTTCGAAACCAGCTTCAGTGTAGAATATGCGACATGCGAAAGATTACGGCCTATTTGGGGACGAATTTCCATCTCTTTCGTGCTTGATAAGTTGTAGTTATGTAAGTGACGCTACTGGTTTCATAAGATTATCCTTTTAATTCTTTTTTCAGGAAACGTGACAAAATTTTAAACTTTAATCATAAAACTTAACAAAACTTTAAACTTTCAATTTCAACACCATTTTAGTACCCAGTTTAAAGTATCCTTTCAACTCCAGTTTAGCACGTAGTTTAAAGTATTCTACGTATTCTGTAAAGAATATTTATGAAATTTTTTATATTGAGTTAAGAAGCAGAAAGGAAAAGCGCTCGTTGCTGAAGGAGGCGAAAAATGAAATACCAAGGCAAAAGTCAAATGAATTGAATTCGGTCAGCAAGAAACGGGGCCTCATTATGAAACTAGTGAGCTTCGACTTTATGTGGATGTTAAGTAAAATAATGTTGGCTGGAGGTTGGAGTGGAGCAGGAGAGGTTTGAGGGCGGGGGTTAGGAGGGGGTTAAGAGATGACAGATACCGGTTAGGTGGGAGGTTAGAGCTTGGGGTGGGGGTTAACAGAAGAGGAGGACTTGGAGCTGAAGGAGAACATCTTAACCTCCTTAATGAGGCATAAAAGAGAAGGTTATGTTCGTCTTCCGGATCGTGGCAATTGGCTCTTATTGCGTCATGTCCACCAGAGGTAAACTTTTCCTTCTCTCGCGATGCAATAAAATTCAATGGAACCGTCAAATTCTCCCCAAAAAACATTTACTGCATCGGTTTTACTCACTCGGTGCAAGCAACGTTCTTTCTTATTTTTCTTCCTTCTTGTTGATCTTCGATTGCAGAGGAAGTCACTATATTGTTTTCAGTATGTACAACTGTATATTACTGACACAGAAGGTGTCCTAAAGAACAGTATAAGCAGATATTTCATTACACTACCTTGATGATTTCCTTTTAGTATAATTGTGGAAGCAATTTTTCACGACAGTTTCGATGTAGACGTTTTAGAACGAATGAAGAATTAAAGCGAAAATATCCATCCTGCGCTTTAATGGTCAAAGTTCAGATGTAGCAGTGTGCGGCAATCGTTAGCGTTATGCACATATAATTCATGTATTTTATTCAAGTAAAAAGCGGGGTGAGTTTACGTACTAAAATCTGTGTGATTTTTCTGAAAAGTATTTGTGATTATTGTACACTTAATTTTCAACAGATTCAGAGCAATGCGATACACAAGAACTAAGAATATTGCATGTATTTTTCTCTCAATAAAAATAAGTAGAAGCTTATTATCATATAATCCTTAAATTTTTATCAAATTTATTTAAAACTGAGATAGAAAATATATTTAACTGTTCGTGTGCTATCAAAATATTTACTTTTTGTAAAACAGTAGACGAAAAAGTGTTTTAATTCTACGTTTTTTTAATATTATTAATAATATTTCTTTTCTGCAGAATATTAGGAGAGAGGGAACTATTTAAATCTTTGCCAAAACTCCCATGAAGACCTTTGACCTTATTATTTATATATTTTATTAGGAAGGGAAAATGATCATTTTCAGATATATGGAGAGAGAGAGAGAGAGAGAGAGAGAGAGAATTTCCTCTTTCTTTGAATCCCTTGTAATAGTGAGGGCTTCATTCCCAGCCTTTATTACAGATAAACACGGCGAAGATTTCTTTACAGACTACAACCTTACAATTTGTTAGTAGCTTTCGTTTGAAATTACTCGGATTTTGTTAATAACGATGGAATTAAAGTTGGTTGTATACATAGAACGTAATAATGATATATATGTATATATATATTATATTATATATATATATATATATATATATATATATATATATATAGATATCCTTGTTTGGATCATGATGAATTTTCATCAACATTGTTGGAACAAACACCGTCAGTAAATATTTCACAACATCATTCATTTCAGTTTCATGTTACTTAATATCACAGTGTTGTTGTTTGTGGTTCTCTGGGTAACCGTTGGTGAAGTGAGATCAAATTCACACACACAGGCATATAGCCGTTGGGCTAGAATATGTTGATGTACACTGTAGAATTACGTGGAGAAGGAAAACTAGAACTGCTGACGCCATAGGGAGATGAGGATAATATCACCCGAATAAAAAGATATATATATATATATATATATATATATATATATATATATATATATATATGTGTGTGTGTGTGTGTGTGTCTGTGTGTGTATATATATATATATATATAGGAGACAGAGGAAGGCGACGGCCAGTAGGACACATCAGCATGAAGGTGGACTATTAGAAACGTTGCAATTCATTACAATTCTTTATTTCCTACGTTTCGTAATATCATTATTACATCTTCATGGAATCTGTTAAACAATAAATAAAATTACTTTAAAATTACTTAAAAATTACTTTAAAAATTACTCTAAAATTCAACATTTGTAAATTACAACACAATTAAAAAAAACATACAGAAACGAAAACAAAAAAAATAAAAATAAAAAGACCAAAGACCGCTAACCAACCTTATGCCGAGAAGGCAAGAGACAGAATGACAAAACAAATAAAAGTTAGCTCAGGTACAGTTGTGTGGAGGAGGTCTGGGTATTTAACTGGGGAACCAGTTGTTTAATAAATAATGACTCTAGGATAGGCAGTTCATATGCATTGTTCGCTTGGCCTATGACTCGAAAATGGCTTCTTTCTATATATATTTTACAATTTTTCGAATGGTTTCTTATATTAGAGTGTTCGGGATTGGAGAGCCTACAGCCAGTACGGAAACTTAATCCCCGATGAGAGTCGATTCTGACCCGCAGTAACCTCCTCGTGGATCCGATATATGTCCCAGAGTTACACTTAGGGCAAGTATACTTATAGACCACGTTGGAGGTCAAGAGAGGGTCCAATCGATCTTTATATCTGAAAAAGGAACCGATTGTTAGCGGGTTTATTGGAATTAATTTTAGATTAATGGCACCATAATGTTTATGAATAATTTGTGCAAACTTTTTCCGAAAGGAGTCATCATGTAAAAACGGGAATTTGGCATAAAAAGCTAATTTTGGTACTGTACATGGTTTGGCGACATTAGCGAATTGTTTGTTAAGAAACAAACGGAGCTTTTTATAAAACAAAGTCTGTGGGAAGCAATTATCCCTAAAATATCCAGAAAGGAAACTAATTTCTTGGTGGAAGGATTGCCAGTTCGATGTAATGAAAAATGCCCTGTGGAGGAGAGTAAAAATAGAGTTTAGTTTAAAATCATAAAAACAAGAACTATAGTAATTGGATCCTAGACCAGTAAAAGTTTTCTTTCTAAAAACAGATGTACTAAAAGAGCCATTATCCCTAGTGACAAGAACGTCTAAGAAAGGTAATTGATCGTTCACCTCTTTTTCCACGGTAAAATTAATGTTACTATGTTTAGTATTAACATATGCTAAAAAGGAGTCAATATCACAGTCATTTTTAAATAAGGCGAAGGTGTCATCAATATACCTACCATAAAAGAGTGGATGGAACCTGAGTGGGCAGTCATCTAACATGCGTTCTTCCACCGAGCACATGAAGATGTTGGCAAAAGTGGGACCCAAGGGAGAGCCCATGGCTACACCGTCTGTTTGCTTATAAAGTTTGCCGTCAAAAACAAAATCAGTGTCCCGCACTGCTAGTTCTAAAAGAGTTTTAAAAAACGAACGATTGAAATTGTTAAAAACAGAATCTGGCTCAGAGGTGAACGATCAATTACCTTTCTTAGACGTTCTTGTCACTAGGGATAATGGCTCTTTTAGTACATCTGTTTTTAGAAAGAAAACTTTTACTGGTCTAGGATCCAATTACTATAGTTCTTGTTTTTATGATTTTAAACTAAACTCTATTTTTACTCTCCTCCACAGGGCATTTTTCATTACATCGAACTGGCAATCCTTCCACCAAGAAATTAGTTTCCTTTCTGGATATTTTAGGGATAATTGCTTCCCACAGACTTTGTTTTATAAAAAGCTCCGTTTGTTTCTTAACAAACAATTCGCTAATGTCGCCAAACCATGTACAGTACCAAAATTAGCTTTTTATGCCAAATTCCCGTTTTTACATGATGACTCCTTTCGGAAAAAGTTTGCACAAATTATTCATAAACATTATGGTGCCATTAATCTAAAATTAATTCCAATAAACCCGCTAACAATCGGTTCCTTTTTCAGATATAAAGATCGATTGGACCCTCTCTTGACCTCCAACGTGGTCTATAAGTATACTTGCCCTAAGTGTAACTCTGGGACATATATCGGATCCACGAGGAGGTTACTGCGGGTCAGAATCGACTCTCATCGGGGATTAAGTTTCCGTACTGGCTGTAGGCTCTCCAATCCCGAACACTCTAATATAAGAAACCATTCGAAAAATTGTAAAATATATATAGAAAGAAGCCATTTTCGAGTCATAGGCCAAGCGAACAATGCATATGAACTGCCTATCCTAGAGTCATTATTTATTAAACAACTGGTTCCCCAGTTAAATACCCAGACCTCCTCCACACAACTGTACCTGAGCTAACTTTTATTTGTTTTGTCATTCTGTCTCTTGCCTTCTCGGCATAAGGTTGGTTAGCGGTCTTTGGTCTTTTTATTTTTATTTTTTTTGTTTTCGTTTCTGTATGTTTTTTTTAATTGTGTGTAATTTACAAATGTTGAATTTTAGAGTAATTTTTAAAGTAATTTTTAAGTAATTTAAAGTAATTTTTATTTATTGTTTAACAGATTCCCTGAAGATGTAATAATGATATTACGAAACGTAGGAAATAAAGAATTGTAATGAATTGCAACGTTTCTAATAGTCCACCTTCATGCTGATATATAATATATATTATATATATTATATATATATATATATATATATATATATAATATATATATATATATATCTATATATATCTATATATATCCATGGAATTCTGCAGTGGGCATCAACGTGTTCTATGCCTTACGACTATATGCCTATCCCTACCAAGTCTCCCCATCTGATTCTCTGCCTAGCTCTGCCTCTGTCCTCCACGGCCATATCATCCCTGGGAACCACATGACCATACCTCTTTCCAGCACTGAGACTTCCAGGATTCATCTCGGTATTCTCATCTCTGTCCTTTCCTGGTTCCTCCCTCTTTTCTTCACATAGCCCGCGTTTCTGCGCCATACAGCAGCACTGAAATGAATTATTGTTCTGTAGATTCGTATCCCAATTCTCAAAGGATTCTCGTTTCAAGAATCGCTCTTGAAATGTGTATACGTGTGGTTTTGACGCGACGGGGGTGGGGGCGGGATGTTTCCACGTTCATCTCCCATCAAGTGTTCCATGTCTTTTTCAAAACTGAGAGAGATTAAAAGAACTAAAGAAATGTAATTGCCTTGACTAAGGATCATAACTCCATGTATTACTCAAGCAGTTGTAAATTCTGGGCGCCGCTTACCTTATCAAGGTTCTTTTCGGATATGCGAAAGTTGTTCATTAAACTTGAGGCCTTTGAGCACAAAACTGCGACTTGAAGTGAGATTGCAGAGGGAGGTTCTCTGGAAGCCCAGTCTCGTAATTATCACTGTTTCCTCTCGCAACTTTATGCTCGCGTAAAACTGGAATCCCTTGCCTGGGTGATGGCAGCATTGGTACGAATTATGAAAGAAGCTTCGCAGATAATGAATGTTACGAGTGCTCTTTAGCGCTCTTGGTAACTGTTATGGCTGCATTGTCTTCCAGCGATCTCTCGGCAATACGTATATCCAATGACTCTGGTGCGTCATCGATGATTACCTGTTTAGAAAAATGCCGGAAGCAAGAAAATGAATAAAGACACCCGAAGAGTATGGTTTCATTATGCGATTTGTGGAAATAGACGCTTTATAGAATATTTGAATGGTGGCATAATGTGAACTGAATTTCGCAACATTTTTCATGATCCCATGTTTTAATGGAAATGTATTGAAGAAACGTATAACGTAATTTTTATCTGTTTACTCATACTGAAAATGATCTTGTGTTCTGACTGAATGTATAAGTGAAACTTGCACTGTCAAGAAAGCTGTATTTTCTTGAATGAATAGTCCCACGTTGGCCAAGTGGACTTCGCACTCGGCTGCTAACTCGGTGGCCCGAGTTCGATTCTCGGCCCGGCCAACGCGGAACAAGAGAGATTTATTTCTGGTGATAGAAATACCTTTCTCGATATAATGTGGTTCGGATTCCACAATAAGCTGTAGGTCCCGTTGCTAGGTAATCAATTGAATCCTAGTCACGTAAAAATATCTAATCCTTCGGGCCAGCCCTAGGAGAGCTGTTAATCAGCTCAGTGGTCTGGTAAAACTAAGATATACTTTCTTGAATGAATGACTTCTATAACACTATTTGTCACGATGAAAATGCATAGAATGAGTTGTGCTGTTGAAATTTCAAAGGCCTGAAAAAGTCACACAATTAAAAAGTTGGAGTGTCTCATGCGTCCATCACTTCCTTTACTTGATTTCCTCTCCTCATCTCCCTCTATTTCTTACTTTCTATCCGCATCTCACTCAGTTGCATGACGCACAGTAGCCAACGTTACACTGCTGAAATCCAAGAGTACCTTCCCTATTTGTGAGGTTTGTTTGCATATTCATTGTATAATAGCCTGAATGGTTCTCGTAATGGTTAAAGCAGGATTCCGGATCTTTATTTTCTTGCAACCAGGAGCTCTATTATACAGATTGAAGTTGTTGTTCGGTAGATACAGTGTTAATTAAATTAACTCATTATTTGCCATCTTGTCATCCTAATTATCAATTTTGTCTCAATTAG
>NC_087217.1:4762657-4825157 GCF_015104395.2 Macrobrachium nipponense
AACCCATTCCATTCTTGCGTTGTTCAACCTTGCCTCTCATGTGTCCTCCACATTCAGCTAATCTCCAAAATAACCGTGCTATCGACCCGTTGCTGGTGCGGCCACATTTCTCGGTGGAAATGACGTTAGAATGTGCTTCGGTTTTGTGTACGCGACTTTAGATTCAGAAATAAGACCCTCGTGACCTTTTGGGGAAATTTCACGAGTCCCTTGTCTGCCACGTTGGGTGACTCCTCCTTTCTATAGATTCCGAATCGGACAATGAGATGCCAGAGTTCAGTACCGTGTAATGAACCGTACTTGTTCGTTATACCTCAAAAGATTTCATTGCACTTCTTTTAGCCTTCGCGGTAAATGTTCTTGGTGGTTAGTCGACTTTGGTTTGTTGCACCGCAGTTCTGAAAGGGCATGGGGTTAGCAACCTAATCTCAAAATAATTACTTTGAATTGAAATATGTTAACCTATCAGTTTATAAACAGGTTGAGGTTGACTCCAGAGGGTGATAACTGGAGTTACCCTGTTTAAGGTTAGATGAAATATAGTTAAATATAGGGAGTGTGTTTATATCTGTGTTTTTTTGTACAAACTGTGTAAATACAATTATATATCTGTGTATAGTACACACACACACACACACACACACATATATATATATATATATATATATATATATATATATATATATATATATATATATATATATACATACATATATATATGTGTGTGTGTGTGTGTGTGTGTGTGTGTCTGTGTCTGTGTTTGTGTGTAAGAGTGAGAGAGAAAGAGAGTTAAACTGTGCATCGTGATACAAGGAAATAAACCGTAAGAAAAATGGGGGGATGGGCCGGGTACCTTACTAAGTATGAGAAATCTTAGGATGGACTGTATCTCATGCTCAATCCCAGTTTCTTGTTGGGTATTTCCTACGTAATACAGATAAGAAATTCATTTCCTCTGGTTGGTTATGGAGACATAATCTGTGATTTATGGCGGCGACGTCATTTTGGTTAATGCCCTCTTCCGCTCCTTGGTTTGGACCGTAGTCTTCATATCTTTGTTGCGCTTCGCGGTCTTTGAGACGTTTGTGTCTTTGATTTTCACTGTTATTCTAAGTGGGCATAATTCTTTTCACAAGCTGAAAGAGCTGAGGTCTTCATTTCTCTGAGCTTTGTGGACGAAACATTTTGGACGAAATTATTTCCGAAACTGTATTTCTAATTTTTTTCCCTAGTTTTAATACCAACCACGAGAAATATATTACAAATTTTTAACTTTTTTTTTCCAAAAAGATTCTTTTTTACTTCTTTTTCATCAGCTGTTATCTTGCATTTGTTTACTGTATGTTTAAACTTTGTTGCTACCTTGTGGAAGTTTTTTTCTTGAATTTGACGAAACATTTTAGCATGGCATGCAATTTTTATTTACTGATGTGCACGTATGACATTCTGCTTTTTTAGGTTTTGAATATTAGTTTTTATTTATGGTGTCTCCAGAATCCCCTAATTCTTTGTATGCACGTCGTATCATTTTCCCCTCTTATCCATTTTTGTACGGTAGTTGATCCCTTGAGTATTTTTTGAAAAGAGATTTAAAGAATCTCATGAGTATTTATTGAAAAGAGAATTAAAGAAAAAATCTCATGAGTATTTTTTGAAAAGAGAATTAAAGAAAAAATCTCATGAGTATTTTTTTAAAAGAGTATTAAAGAAAAAATCTCATGAGTATTTTTTGAAAAGAGACTTAAAGAAAAACCCTGTCGCTTTTCGTAAAACAAACAATTTATTTTTCCAGGAAGGTAAAAGAAACGACATGCTCTTTATGGCTGTATGACCTGGATGGGCAAGGAAGGTCAATCGGTGCCTAGACAAGTTAAGGTCTCCCGCGGGTGCTGATTGCTCTACTAAATGTCCACGTGGGAAACGAGGCTCTATAACGGCGCCGCCTCCCTTATTTATGACAGCCCTGGGAAGGAAAACCTTCACTTTTTTTCCAGAATATATCGTCCTTTTCACAACTGCTTATATTGTTTCAGTAATTATTATCGTAGCTGGGTTTGGGAACGTTAGTTTCTAAGGTTTTTATGTTCTGCTATGCGTCCAAGATCACAGTTCTGGAAAGAAGAAAACTTTGAGAACACCTCATGGTTGGATTAAATGCCTAAGAATTTCTTGGTTATTAACAGCTGGTTACTTTATGTTGCGTGAAACATATGAACGATTGACAGAAAATTACTGTTAGGCTGTTGCCGACTATAATTAAATGCTTAAATGCACTCAAACTTCATCATCAAAGCCAAACCCATTGTCTTCTGCAGTGTAGTGGAGTTTTGCATAATATTTTACCAACTATTAGGATCTTATGTATTTAAGAGCAGGTAATAGTAATAATTCGGCTAATGTGGATGCTGGTAAGATAGTTGTTGGATAATATTTTACTGGTACCAATAATTTTACATGTACCAATAATATCTTAGGAATCCGTTCATTTGGTTAGCGTCTCTCTCTCTCTCTCTCTCTCTCTCTCTCTCTCTCTCTCTCTCTCTCTCTCTCTCTCTCTCTCTCTCTCTCTCTCTCTCTAGCTGGAGTTATAAGATGAAGGTTGACAAGAAATGGATTTCTACAAGAGATAAAATCGAGGATATGGGGGATTAACAGGTCCTTAAAGTTTTAAAGCAATAAAAAGGGATTTGTTTTATAAAACTGCTGGAAAATTACTTGACAATCGTGGAATTAAAATCGGTGAAAATAAACCATAGAGGTAACAATTCGTCTTACCGCTTATCCTTGTACTAACAAAAAATTAGTAGAAGATAAAAACCAAATATAGTTTTACGAGAGAGAGAGAGAGAGAGAGAGAGAGAGAGAGAGAGAGAGAGAGAGAGAGAAGCAGGTGGAAATGACCCGCATTCTTTCATGACCACCTTCACTTCCCGCACCATATGGGAAAGCATGGAGATGCTCAAATGCAAATAGAGGCCATCAGGACGTGGGCATCCTCTCGCAGGGGGACGGCAGGAGCGGAAGCATTCCCTCGGGAACCCTTAACCCTAAATGGCGTTTAGTTAGCGGGGCGGTTTTGCCTGGTGTCATGTTTAGCGATTACACGAGTGGGGCGTCTATCCTCTTGGTTATAGAACCGCAGCTAGCAGGCTCCTGTTTGTGGGGGGGTGGGGGGGAAGCGGTTGGTGGTGTCCTTTCGCCCTGCTGGAAAAGCGGAACATTACCAGTCCGGAGCGTGTTCCGTTTTCCGGCTACGATATGACTACTACGATGTCTCTCTCCAAGTCTCTGTTGGGGATTCCAGTCAGCGCTTTATGCAGTGACAAACTCTCCAGGCCGAGGCAGGCAGGGAACGAGAGAGACATTCCAACCCAAATTATGCAGCATCTAAATGCATTTTCAGTGTTCGGCGAAACATAGTCTGTTGTTTATATCATCGTTGTCGGTGATATTCCGTATTAATAATTATTTCTGGCAGTGTGTTGGTACTTGCTGGTCTTTCAGCGTGGTATCCCATACTGCAATTGTATTGTCATTCAAGTCTTATGCCCATTGCGTGGACTACTGTGTATTTGAGATTCAGCTCTTCCACGTTTAATAGTTTTCTCAAATCTGGCTCCAGATTTTCCAATAGACAGACTGCTCCTGGGAGGAGCTCTCTCTCTCTCTCTCTCTCTCTCTCTCTCTCTCTCTCTCAAGGCTACCTCCAGTCTTCCCGGTCGGGTGAGTTTTCTTCTATCTGTGTTTTGGTTGAGTGACTTTAGGTCAACCTTTCTTTTTTTCCCCTTTTATAAAATATTTTCTATCCTGCATCATCGCGATTGACATTTTGTCCCCAGTTTCCCCCATCGGGAATTCCCTTTGATATCTTTTTCATTTTCGTTCTTGAGAGAAAATTAATTGAACTCCCATTGCCTGGGGTTTTTAACTGCCGTTATGCGTTTCTGGCGAACTTGTTTTTCACTTAGATTCCGTTTATGAGTTTACGATAAGTACAGTGCTGTTCTTTAGTAACTTTTTGGTATCCGTGGCTCGGTACCATCTATGTGTTATCACTTACGAAAGCTTGTCACATGTAGAATTGTATTAGTCATGTAAGACATGATTATAAAGAGTGGAAGACTACTGGAACAGGTCAGTGGTTCAAACCCTGCATACCCCTCACCAGTCGATCCACCCGTGAACTGGAATCAGTGCCAAATAGACGTCTAAATACTAAGAACTAAGAATTGGAATTTTTATCCCTTGTGACGACATTTATATATATATATATATATATATATATATATATATATATATATATATATATATATATATATATATATATATATATATATTTGTGTGTGTGTGTGTGTATAAGTCTATCACATTACTGTGATTCATATACATATATCGAACTACAAATGTCCTTCAATATCTAATTCGCTCTATTTTCATATATGTTTAACCGAGGGGGAATTTATTAAGCGAAAATAGAATTGGCGATCGGCAGACGCGAACCATCGACCTCTCAATTCTAGGACTGGCAGTGTGTGTGTCTGTGTGTGTGAATGTATGTAAATACTTTAGCAATCTGGTGATAATAGTTGTAGTTACCTTTTACCTTATATTTTCACCCGAAGTTTCCAGAGATGCTACTGTGTTACCTTCGCTAGTGAAATAAAACATAGTGACATATGCAGGAAAATTAATTAATACTTTTATTTTACTCCCACGAAATATAGACACATACTTCATAGCTTACCCAAAGAAGAAAGGAAAATCGTTAAAACAAAATAATAAATAGTTTTTAATTCTATTTGCTTAACCGGATTTCTTTAATTCTGTATATATATATAATATATATTATATATATATATATATTATATATATATATATATATATATAACTATGTATACTATGTGTATGTGTGTGTTTTGATCTAAATATATAAATGTGAGTATGTATGTATATATGTTTATGTATGTTAGAAGTAAAGTGGAAAATCAACAAATAAGATAGGTATGTTTAGGGTTACATTTTGCGTGAGTTGCCGTCACAGAGACGTATGAAATTCGATAGAAAATTGGTCTTAGGCAGCCTTATTTCAAACGAATATATCAACTGGAATGAAATATTTTACAGGCTTAAAACCAATGATTTACGAGATAGAGAATCGTTCCAGTTTTCAAATATCAAGATCATAAGGATCTCGGGATATTGTTTCTTAAAATTGATGCATTTATATAGCAAAACACGAATTTTGTCTATATGTTCAAATTAAATCGTTTTTTTTAATAGTATAAAAATCAGAATTCCTTATTTTATCCAATATGAGCAGAAAACTAAAGATTCAGATTGGCATAAAAAAGAACAGCCTTGAAAAGTTAGTTGTATTCTAGGATTATGAATGTAAGACACTACATTTCCACTTGGGTAAGAAGTTTCACATTTCGTTCCATCTGTCCCGAAATACTAACAATTGAGACTGTGGTGACATATCTGTTACAAAGCCTAAATGTTCCCTCCACGAGAGAGATTATGACTCGTAAAATTCCACATTACAGACACCAATAGATAAATTCAAATGTGAAAAAGAATTCACACCATTTCTGCGACCAGGCGATGGAATGTCTTCACGGTTTAGATTTCAATTTTATTTAGATGTGTTGTGAACTATAGTAGATAGCGGCATCGAGTGCACGCCCATTGACGGATTGAAAATGATGGGTGAAAGGCAGATAGAAACATACCAGAACCGACACGAGTCAGTGCCGTAGATTTAAGCTTAAAAACATCTATAGTATCCCACTTTTGACTATTAATAACACTGCGAAATAGAAAGTGTTATTCCGACTTGCAATAACCAGGTGTAGGTTCAGTGTGCAGTAGATAACGCCGAGATGATGAGATATTCCTTCGGCTAATTCCATTAGGCATAACCAGTAGGCCAGTGACATGACAGCTTCGATACATTTGCCGTAAGATATCTAAAAGGTCGTCATAATTCATAGTATTTAATTTCAGCTTCGTTAATATTTTTAGTAACATTTTTTGTTTTTGGTACAGGCTATTACTGCTCATGGGACTCCCTAGCCTAGTCTTCGTCCATTTCGAGTTCAGAGCACGGACTCCAATCCGTTTTGCGCCTCTATTCCGCTGACAAATAAGGTCATTTCTCTTCCCCTCAAGTTCCTTTTCTTCTATATCTTGAACGAGGCCTGGAGCCACGAGAGATTTGGAACCCCTCACTGTGTCAGTGACATGTCGAATTTCGGATGAAAGGAAACCGGTTTTTGTATATGTATGTAAAAATATGCATGTGTATATTAATTATGTATAATATAATAATATAATAATAATATATATAATAATATATATATATATATATTTATATATATAAATAATATAATAATATACACCGATGGATAGATAAATACTATATAATATATATATAGATTATAACCGTTACTGGATATGGTTCCACTACAAGCCATGCATCCAGACTAGAAAGTAATGCAGAGACTTTTTCTCTCAATAGAATTCTAGCGCACGCACATGCACACGCACACACATAATATTTATATTTATATGTATGTATGCACGTGTGCGCACGCCCTCGAATTCTACAAAGAGAGAAAAAAGGTCTCTGCATACTTTCTAGTCTGGATGCATGGCTTATAGCGGAACCATTATCCAGTAACGATTATAATCTACCTATCCATCTATCATCTATATATATAATACATACATTATATACTAAATATATGTGTGTGCGTGTGCATGTGCGTGCGCTAGAATTCTATTGAGAGAAAAAGGTCTCTGCATTACTTTCTAGTCTGGATGCATGGCTTGTAGTGGAACCATATCCAGTAACGGTTATAATCTACCTATCCATCTATCATCATATATATATAATACTATATATATATATATATATATATATACTATATGTATATATAATATATAATGTTTATATACAGGGTGTTTCGAAATTAGAGCCCTAACCCCCTTTACAGCATAAACTAAAACTGATATGGACAAAAACAAAAGTAATTCAGAACAGGTATTTGTCAAAGTTTTTCTCTGAGTATTTAATATTTTATGTGGCCTCCATCTGCCTGTACTACAGCCTGCCTTCTTGAGGGGTATAATTTCAGCAAATCGCAAAAAAGCGGAGACTCAAACTCCATTTCCCTGAGCACTTCAGTCACCTCTCTTCGCAGGTCGACGAGGCTTGGTATACCATGACAGTTCACTCTGCGCACTTCAACACGATCCTTTAAGATACTACCAATGTTTTCACACACATTAAGGTCAGGGGAGCTACCTGGAAATTCACTTGACGAGAAGAAATCGATACCACTGTTTCGAAGCAGCTCCTGTGTCTGAAGAGCCTTGAAACATGGTGCCTTATCATGCAAAAATGTGACTTCTTCAACAGATAACACATTTTCAGGATCCTTGAGGAAAGGAAATATTCCACCTGTAAGAACAGTTTCACTAGAGTATTCGCCATTCCATGACTGTCCTTTTTGTTTGATGATCCACATTAACCATTTGGCTGTGAAATAGAGAAAAATTCCCAAACATTCAGGAAATTTCACAACCTGGCGATAGCTCACGTCATCGCTGATATCATCCAACTTTGCAGCCCAAATGATGTCATTTTTTATGATTTGGCTTCCTAACTGTGTAAATGAAGAATTCATCTGATGCGGCAACATGGAGAAAGTCAGCTTCATCCTATGAACCACAAAACCATGCACAGTCTTCTCTCTGTTGCTGAGTGATGTTGGGCTTGCTGATAGCATGAAATGGCTTGATACCAGATTTTTTCAACTCACGATATACAGCACTGTAACTTCTCTTCTTTCCCCTTTTTGTTTCTAGTTCAAGCGCCAATTTACGTAAAGACTTTCTTGGTCTACCCACTGCCTCAGCTATGATGTCTTTTGACTCCTGAGAAAGGACTTCAGGCCTTCCAAGATTCTCACTCTTTTCCTGATGACAGTCATATGGATTTTTGTTCCAGTTTCTTTTAACAAAGGATTAATCTCTTTTAATGTATTTAGCTATCCAGGAACGTGAAATGAAGGATGCGCCAGCATCCGTGGCCTCTCTGAAGGTTATAGTCCGGATTCGGTCAATCCATCTAATTTCCTCCGAGTCATTAACCATAGCTGTATCTAACTCCGTCACTCAGTCTGAAAATACAAGAAATGTAAAATGAAAAATAGCCTAATAGAAACTTAAGATAATGTATTTGGAGTTAGGCTATAGCAGAAAACTTCATAACTTTCCATTTGTTCCATGGAGAGGGGCCTCTAATTTCGAAACACCTGGTACATACTCACACACACAAATATTGTTAAGTGTCTGTCTGTGTGGGTTTGTGTATATATACTGTGTCTGTATAATATATATATATGTGTGTGTGTGTGTGTGTATACATTATATATAGACGTGTTTGTACACCAGTAATGATGGTAGACACTGCCATATTCTTCACTTAACCTGCTAAATCAAGGATGTGTCGCTTAATACATGAACAAAGGCTTTTGAACACATCCAGTCCCCTACATACAATAGGCCTCTTACCTCTTTATTTCATGAACTCTCATGGTTCATAGCTGTTAAGAACCTCTTGTTGTGAATATTATCCAAAATTATAACATTTTCAACTTTTCTCAAGACAGTTTCTAACATCCTTTCCCCGTCTCACGTTTCAGTAAATTCATTTCCTTAGCCATTTCTAAACCGAGAAACCTTTCTCAATTTGTCAAAACAGAAATTTTCAAAAACACAATTTAGAAATAAGATTTAAATGTTAATCAAATTAGGCCAGCTAAGAAGAAGAACAGTTCCCTAGGAAAAGGTAAGAGACTTGAGGCACCACGAAAGCAATAATAGCTGAAAAGTACGTAGACCTGGAAATGACCTATTCAAGCGATATAAAGGACGACATTGCTAATTCATTATTGCTAGGAAACAAATTTTACTGTGAAGCGATGCACAATCAGATGAAAGACAAAACAATCTTGAACAAGGTGGTTATAGACTTTATCTTATAAAATTATAAAAGGCAAAGACCAAAAATTTCTTTTTATTTGTTTTATTTTTTAAGCTCTCGCTATTTTATATTTGTTTCTTCTTTTCAAATAGTCTTTAGATGAAGTATGTAATATCATAAGCAGGAAACTCGTCAAATATGTTTACACACTACTGGTAGAGGGGGAGGCCTGGCAATCTGTAGATGAGAATATAGAAGGTCACCTGTGGTTCCAAATAAATGCAGAAGTTTGTCTTGGCCCCCTTGTATGATTGAGTGGTAACTGACAGGACGTATTTCAGATCGCCAAGGAGGCGGTTTTCTAGTGAGGTTGCTGTTCATAATAATATTGATATAGTTTACACGTTTCATCGTCATTGTTCATTGTTTTATTCCGGTGACAGTGTCATCAGGGTTCGGATGTCTTCAGTTATGAAAGAATGATCTCTTTCCTCATGTCTAGATTAGCACATCACGGGGATCATCCACCCACACACAAACACTGATTATATATATATATATATATATATATATATATATATATATATATATATATATATATGTGTGTGTGTGTGTGTGTGTGTATGTATGTATGTATGTTCTATAATATATATGACCTATTTTTTAGCCAGTAATACATAAATAAAACTTAGCGTAAGTGTAGAGAAAATTGTTTATTTAAACAAGTCCTCTCTTGCTTGTAAAAATAACAACCAAGGGAAAAACAACACTAACAATTCACAGCTTGGTGTGATGGCACTTCTGTAAAGTAAAATAATGTCTCAACTTTGACTCAGGGGAGGAATTTTCAATGGTGAATCTAATTTTCAGAGTAATACAATATCAAGGCAACTGGGCCTCTAACGTCTCAATTTGCAGGTGCCAACACGTTCCGACACTATTTCAGCCGAGCTACAAACGGCTAGCCAAACAGGTTTCTTTGCAACGTGGTTGGAATTCTCCGTTGCATTCTAACTTTCCGGGTTTGATTTGATTCCTCATTTCGGTCATTGCCTTTGCTTAGCTTTTACGGAATGTGTGTGTGTGTGTTTGTGAGTGTGTGTGTGAAAGCATGTCATGAGTTCATGTCCCCCCTTCGTTTGACAAGAAAATATATGATGTGGTTGTCTTTCTAGGGAATGGTTTATAATTGCATTTAAAAATTGTGTGTATGTATGTGTATGTGTGTGTGTGTGTGTGTGAGAGAGAGAGAGAGAGAGAGAAAGCATGTCATGAGTTCATGTCCCTCCTTCGTTTGACATGAAAATATATATGGTTGCCTTTCTAGGAATTGTTTATAATTGCATTTAAAATTGATTCACGGTATACATATTCTGTTAAAACAGTAATTTCTTTAAGGAGTATTTTTCTGTATACAGTTTTTGCATTCAGTTTGTATGTAACAGACAATATCTAATGTCATTATATGTTTGACTTCTGTGAAACACTTCAGACAATATCTAATGTCATTATAATTTTTGTACTTGTGAAAACTTCTGAATCATTATCTCTAATGTAACATATTTTCAGAAGAGCATTCCATTATGTCGTAAGTTTTTTATTTCCAGCATAGTGTATTTATTTCAAAATAGAAACTGATGGATTACCTTCTTTTCGTTATTCGTTATTTTGGGATCAAATTAAGGAAATCAATATCGGTTAGTCATAATAAAACTTTATTATACTGATACCCAAGATTAACACTTAACACTTTCCAGCATGAATTTCTTAATTCATTTTCTCCATTTTGCGCTCCAAACATCCTTTTATTTAAATTAGGTGTGCTACTGTGCCAGACAGCCTTTGGTAAACATTTTTCTCTAAAGGATTTCTATTCCGGGTTTTAAACTCTATAATTGCACATGCTTGGAACTAGATACAACGGTTTTCCATAATGTCCGGATTCACGCAAGGATAGTTTTTAAAAATTTTGGAAATAAAAAATTAGAGTTTGTCGTTTTTAAAAGATACAAAGGTATCTGTCTGAGAATAGAATGGTATTCTAGAGGATAGTTTATTTTTATGTGAGTTATATGCAAGAATGTGAAAACTCACTAATGTCTCGACAATTTTGACATTTTTCCTGGTTATTTGTAGGAACAATGTACCCTTGATTATCATTACATTGAACAGGCAAAAGTTGGGTACTTTTCAAAGGAAATTAATGCATATCTCAGTCTAACAGTGGTTAGAAGCATACTTGCAAATGAGAATTATGGAGAAGAGTAATAGTAGTTATAATCAGATCTTTTTTTAGTTTTACATGGAGAATATGTAAATCTACGGTACAAACTACCCATATTTCACTTACACCTTCCTGTACAACCCGTCTCTTGTTTGTCCGTAAAATAATTCCATGTTGTTGCTGTTGATACATAAAGCTGGCCTTGTGCCAGCGATAAGTCCAGATCTTACGACCAGTCTGTAAAAAACAATTTTTCCCCTTCCAATATGTGCTCTTAGGGATTCGTTTATTCATCATCGTGCTGGATGTAAAAAAAAATTCGGTTTACTTACTGTCAGCCATCACATCTAACTGCGTGAGTATCACAATTTTCTTTGGAATTTCCTAATTGTACATTACTAAATTGTGTCTTGTTCTGAAATTTTGTATTTCATTCAAATATGTTGAATCTCTTTGTTAACAAATTTTAGGGTATTACTTTATGTTTCCAATCGTCTTGCGATATCTGTGCTTTCAATTATTATTATTATTATTATTATTATTATTATTATTATTATTATTATTATTATTATTATTATTATTATTATTATTATTATTATTATTTGCCTAGGTACAGGCCTCTGTATGTTCAGTCTGTGTGCTTATTAAGCTTTGTTGTAGAGATGGAGAATTTGTGAGAAACAAGTTTAGATAAAATTATTGCATGGTCAGAAACAATAATTCGAAAATTTGCAGCTCTTTAGTCATTCAAAAGTACTCTAATGCTTTGGTGAATTTCATACTTAAGTCTTGTTGTTATACTGATTCCCTGCTTCGATTTAGTGTTGTGTAACTAAGATTTCCCACATTCGTTTTGTGCATTATGCCAGCCTCTTGTTCTGTCTTTTAACTACGAAATGTAACTTTGGGTATTTTAAGCTTAAATGTAGACCCATAACTAATGTCCCAGTAGGGTTTTCTCCGCCTTATAGCTCTTCCATAAGAACACCCCGTGAGGGATCTTCTTCCCTGGAAGATATCTTCTTTCTGAAAAGATTTACTCCCTGATAGGACATGTTAAGGCCCTTCCTCTTTAGCGGTGCTTCTTTATCAATTTCGTGACTGGCTAGACCCCAAAAGGCATAGACTTAAAAGTGGTATATGGCCGTAAAACACCATCTGGTCAATTTGTTCATATTCATCTACCTTCGTTCAAGTCTTGTATTTAGCCGGATCTCCGTCGTTTTTTATCATACATAAAATAATAACAGGCTGCAGCTTTTCTTTTGATGTTAAAAAGTGAAAGGTTCACGACGACGAACATCTGGAGTCTTTAGAACAACGCATGAAAAAAGAATCTCTAAAGGAATCAAGCTGTTAAGTAGGATAAAAGACGAACTCGTAACATTAGGTTACCATTGTTTTGAATTTTCTTTTCCCCCTCTCCCGTTCCATTTTAAATTTCCCTAGATTTTCTTTAAATGAAATACCTTACAGAGTACGATGTTAGTTTGTGTTGGAAGGTAAGCAAAACTGTAGAATAATGGTGTACTATTTTAATCTGCAACATTCCAGCAAATGCTGTAGAGACTACTTTCCATTCAAGAGATTTATTTCTTCCTTTACCAGAAATGGACAAGTCACGGAATTAATGCATCGAGAAAATGAAGATAACCTTCAAGCAATGTAATGAGGGAGAAGATGAGCAGCGCTTCCCTACGAAATTCACGGTGAGTTTTTAACGAAATGTTTCAAAAACATATTTCTCTTTGAGGGCATTCCAAATCACGAATATGCCGCAGCTTTACAGGAAGGCCAGATAAGATCGATTAACGTAACAGTCCGCGAATTCCCTCTAAAGTTGTGCACTAATGAAGGTTGTTTAAATCCTCTTATGTACTTTTTGTCGACGCTTTTCGTTCCTGCTGCTAATGAAGACGAAATTGAGTATGACTGCTAATGGTAAAAAAGGAAATTTTCAAAAAATAGGACTTGCTTTTTTCTCATTCTCTTAAGATTATTCTGAAGAGATGCTAAGTACTTATTGAACAGTACTTGTATAACATTACTCGGTTCCATCCTCATTTTCATTTACATTGTAAGCATAGTAACGGACATAAATTTCCTAATTTACAATTCTGAAAAGAATAGCCAGAGTCTTCATCACCGACTGAAATCATTACAAGAAAATAATATACACGTCTGAGCTTAGAATGAACTGAACACGCCTCAAGGTATCTACCTACTTCTAAGCGTTATCACCAGTATGGAAAAGTGTGACTGTCTTTTGCAATAACTTCTTTTTCTTATGCCGCAGGAGAAAATATGATAGCGTCGAGGACACCTTTTGTCCGGGGTTGCGATAGCGCACGCAAGTATGGCCTTATCTCTGCGTCTGTTTTCTCTTTTCCTCCTTACACTCTCGCCAGATGAAATTTATCTTTATTTTCCAAGGCCAGGGGAAATTTTTTGGAAGTTGATTTAGCTCTCTCTCTCTCTCTCTCTCTCTCTCTCTCTCTCTCTCTCTCTCTCTCTCTCTCTCTCTCTCCCTTTTGTCGCTATTAAGAGACAAATGTTCGAATGAAAATCATTTGAGAGCAGGTGACTGTTATAATCAAGATGCATATGTTGTGGGTAAATAATTTTGCAATAAAAGGGGGAAGTGGAGGTGTCGTGGTAGGTTGATGTGTAAACCCTGAATATATCGGAATAAATTGTTCATGAACGTAAATAAATCATTAACTGATCAGACGAGCTTGAATTTATTAATGTAGATGTACTAACTCTTGTAGTGCGGGGAAGAGAAGATTAACCATGAACACTGTAAAATAAATTATTGTTTGTGATTAAATGTGGAAAAGATAAATTGAAGCCATCTTTGCAGCAGTGTCCGTGGAAGGGAATTAAGATTAATGAATGGAAAGTATGGATAAAAGGCAACATTTCTGCCATTTAAAAAAAAAGTATATGCTCCCCTACTGGCTACAAAGGGGAACATCTGGCTGCCTCAGCTATTGTAATTTGCGAGAAAATGTTCATTGTTGAATATCCTGGAGGAACGGTAGTTTTCAGAAAGCTTTATAATCTTGTCAATCATTCTCTAAAATACGAAGAACACAAAGATAAATGTGTAATAATATGGTTATATTAAGTGTGTGAATTCTCTCTTTATTATGAAATGCATGATCGATGTATACACATTCATAGTGAGGATATTTTTTTTCCCTGAACTAATAAAGAAATGTATAGACAGCGTTCTGGATAAACTTCACTGAAATATCCGTGATACGGCAGAATCTGTATTTATCCATTATTCTTCATTCATCTTCTTTATTTCGTTTTGTCAGTATGTTACGTGTATACACTCGCCAATCCAAAATGAGACACGTATAGAACACTTAAGAAATACTCATTTTGTTGTATTTGCTTTTTGGTGTATTTAGAGAGAGAGAGAGAGAGAGAGAGAGAGAGAGAGAGAGAGAGGAGGTGGGTGAAAGAGCTAGGGAGAGAATGGTGGGAATTGAAATGGATGATAGCAATCGAAGACTGTTAGGTGCAGATCTTGACTAATAGGTTGTAGAGGGGACAAAGCCATACCTATCCCTTTGTGCTTAAAACTTACGTATGCCACAAGATGTTCACCTCTACCAGAGGTAAGAAAAACGCTAAAGGTTTTGAAACGAAAAGTATGTTTAGGTAATACGTGCGTAAATTTTGCGAGTGTCGTTTGAGATAGTTTTGAGATGAAGTAAGTAATAATATTCATAGTGTTCCTTTGAGAGCATTGCCGAGTGTAAATATTTACGATTTGAAATATCAGAGACGCTGATACTGAACGTAATTAGTTGTTCGTTGTGTACTACTTGTTTGTGCAGTATTAATAAACATTTCAAAATTATTGAGGATATGTGCTCTGATATTATTTGAACTGCTTTCTTGACATTATTGGAATAAATGGTTTGCTGCCTTACGCTTATGGTGTATTGAACGTCATCTGATATTGATAAGATTATCTTTTATGAGATCGTTTCGCTATCATTGATGAAACACTTTTATATTCTTCATTTCATATTCGGTAACACTGAATCATTTCTTTACTAAAATAATTGTAATGCAAAGGGCGATAGGCAATTAATGCACTTTTCTTGTTCAGGCCTGAAAAGTAATACAAAAAGAACGTAACGGATAATACGAAAGTTTGTGCTTAACAACGAAGGAAGTTGTAAAACTTTTGGTTACTCGGAAATACTTAGTTTCGAAAAGCCAGGGAAAATAGAGGCAGGAAGGATGTGCCAAAGCTTGCCGGTTGAGGGGAGGAGAGAGTCAGTCACGCGTGCAATACGAGTATTACTGATTTCCACTGAGCACTTTTCACCGAAACTGCGCCTTTAATAAAGAGGTAGAGAGGAGAGAAAGTCTTGCTGCCATTAGACACTGGATTGACGCAGAGCTAAGAGCTCGGCATTGTTCAGATGAAATGCCCTAAATTTAGTCCTGTCTAGGAAGCAAAACTAATTTTCAGAATTGGGACAAGTTATTCTGACATAGTGCTGATCTTATGATCAAGTTGTCCGGTTTCAACATGAATATGGTATGTAAGTTATCAATTTTTTTTCTCTCTCTCAGCAAAACTAGAACATTGCACCAACATGTCGATTGAATATGTAGGTAAGTGAGTCTTTTTGACTTACTGATAACTATTGACGCCTTCTATATTAACTAACAAGGTAGACGGATTCTTCATAGATATTCATTTATATCAGCAGATGATAATTTTGTATCGGTTGTTTTATTTGAACACCTTCCTTCCTTAAGTAAATTTGCTCTCTCTCTCTCTCTCTCTTCTCTCTCTCTCTCTCTCTCTCTCTCTCTCTCTCTCTCTCTCGTGAAAGTTTGAGCAGAGTTCTTTTATTTCTGGTAGAATGACAATGGACAGTTGTGTTAAGGATATTAGAGGAGAAAATTACTATAATCCAGGCAATTTGTTTCAATTGATCTCCATCACAGATGTATGAAGGCCACGCATTAAAAAGTGTTAGCAAAATGAAATTCCTGCTTCTTTACTGATTCTCCTCCATACATATTTTTTTCAATTTGAATATCGTAATTTGGTCATTCATACACCTAATGGTATACAATAGAAGGGCGCCCATTGTCTCGTGAACATTTAATTAATTGTCAAGAAGAATATTAGTTCAACTTTTGACACTTTACGAATTGGGCCTCTTAAACCTCAGCATAATCTTTTCATATATTATTGCTTATAAATCGCTATTTCTTAAATTATTTAGTGCTTTTTTGCAGATATTAAGATTCAACTGGGGCAAAATATGTTGATTTGTTGAGTGGAACATGCATCAGAATTATTAATTTTTCACATCACTTCCAGAACCCTTTTCAAAATGTGCAGATCATAATATTCCGGAAGAGGTGCTAGCAAGGGCTATAATTTACAAGGTCAGGAAAAATTGAAATAGAGAATTTTTAATCGCCACTAACCAGCGATTCTGCAAACTCCGAAAGCACACAAAAATAATTTTTCCCCAAAAGAGAATTTTGATGAACTGCTTTTCCCCGATCCCTGCTCCATCTCTGTTTGCGAAAACAATCTGAGCACTGTGACGGAAGAAACGCTTTCATATCATGTTTTGATAATGGGGAGCCTTTAGAGGGGAGCTGAAATCCCCACGGAGTTGGGGTCAGCTTGGCTGATTCCCCCATGGAATTTTATCGTTTGTCTGTATTCATTCCTTTGTCTGTGTTGCTTTTAATAAGACAGGGGAGGAACACAACACTCCAGCAATGAAAGTTCGGCTCCATTTGAAATAGATTTTTCCATAATTCTCTGGATTAGTTTTATCGGGATTCGATTATTCGTTTGAAATTATGTGCCTTTGCGTTTTTTCTCTACTTATAATTTCAGCTTTATAGAAAATATCGCAGTATTGTGAAAGGCAAATGATATAAAGTAAAACCAACTGTATGTTCATAAAAGTTTAAATAAAAAGGAGCCTTTTTGCTTATCAAACCCGCTATATGACAATTGCAATCCTTTTCAAGTACATTTGTGGAGGCTGCTATCAGAATTAGTTATAGTTATAGCCTCCGTTGATAAAACGTCAAAAATTCATTAAAAAAAAACACTGAAAATGTGTGGAAAAGCCATTACCTCTCAGTTAAGATTTCGTTATATAATTTTTCTCCGGTATTTGTAAATCATGTAAATCACGATAGGAACACCATTGTCTATAGCTTTGCACTGACTGGAAAGTATAGTTGTCGTAATATAGTTTCTTTAATATCTTGCCAGGTCGTGTTAGATAAACAGTAATATATTTTGACCATTCAAAATGATCTGGGGGTGTCCCTGAACATCATACTAGAAAGACATTCTCTCATTTTTTTATCATCATTGAAGTTAGAGTAAACAGTGTTTACAAATAAATTTAATCTACCGCTGTTCAAGGACTGCCATCTTACGTCAAAAGAGGAATAAATCCTAGGTTTTTTAATAGTCCACAGCACGCTGGTTGGATTTGAGTGTAGACAACAGCGAGAGATTAGGCATCACAAGGTCGGATAACATGAGTCAGCAGATCAACCTAAGAAGTGTGGACAGGTGAATATTTTTATGGAGAAGTTATTTTCAACTGTGGCAGTTAATGGTCTGACCCTCTTTCTAAGCAGTTCATCATGATAAACTTTCAGTATCCGTAACCACCGCTTTGCAAGCAGCAGCCACTTGCTTTATTTATTTAGGAAGGGAAGGACCATGATATTTACATTGCTTTTTTAAATATTTGATTCATGTTCAAAGTGCTGAATTATTGTCTCATTCTGGGTTACAGACTTTTTGTAGAAATAAATTGTAACAGCCTGCATATGAGTTAAATATCCAGTAAGTTTCCTATCTGACCATCTTCACCATCTTCTGTTCTGATGTCAGTAATCGTATACCATTGTCACACAGCTTGATCATTCCCAGAATGTCAGTTACAAAATTATGCACTGGTCTAATTCTAATGCTCTGGTGGACATACAAAGGCGTGTTATCCATGCCCATGTGAAGAGCTTCTACTTGTTAACTGGTGGGTGGTTGATACTGGACGTCCTGACAAGGAATTCGTCTTTGCGTACTGACCTACTCTACTTGGATTAGGTAGATCAACTAATTATTGACAGAACACCCATGGGAGACACGTCAACTGTGTCCACCATGTCTTCATGGATATCCTTGAAAGTCGTACCTTTTGCAATACTTAATTGCAGATTTTTCTGTTTTGAGATTGTAGTTGTACGTAGTGACTTTCGAAAGGTTTAGTTTATCGTCATGTAAGTGGGTGTAGTGTGAAGTGGCCCCAAAATGTTTTTATTTCCACTCTGAATAACCTTCCATTTTTGCTACCTCTGTCATTGAAGTTGAAGCAAACCTTCAAAATATTAGTATTGCTCAGTACTTAGATCAAACATGGGCCCACCAAACAATGATTTAGGAGACTTAGTTTAATTGGATAGAAGCATTTAAAATTGTGTAATTTGACGGCAACACATTTCAGATTGCTTATTTGGATAGAATAATTTATAATTGTTTAATTGGACGGAAACGCATTTTAGATTATTCAATTGGATGGAAACTCATTTGAAAATTGAGTCTTATGCAGGTCATATCCAGACTCACTTCAGTTCGCCAAATCATACTAAAATTATTTTCTCTAATTCTAAAAAATAAATAAATAAATTTCAGTCGCCAGCTGCTAAATCCCACCTGCAGAAGAAACAAACACCAGGAAAAAGGTTAGGATGAATTGAATTTTGCCGGACTCCGCTTCATCTCAATTTGTGAAAACATCAGAACATTGTGGCGGAAAGGAAGGATTCCATATTATGTTCTGATAATAGGGAACGTTCGGAGGGGAATTCAGATCCCGCAGTATTGGGGCTGAAGCTGACTGATTCTCCCTGGAAATTTTAACGTGGGTTTTTCGTTCATTTGCCTATATTACTCTTAATAAGGTAGGGGAGGAACACGGGAACTCTGTTACAGAGCTGCAGCTTCATCAGGAAATATATTTTCTTTAAAAAATTAGCTATTATTTCTCTTAAGCTCTTGTATTCGTCGGGCGATGAATACAAAAGTGGAAAATAGTTACATTTAAGATGACTAGAGTAATAGAGTACTCGAATGAAAATAAACTCTGGGAAGTACAAATTCTACTGAACACATTGTACGAAGGAAAACTGCAGAACGCTAACCAGTCTCTTATTGATTTTTTTTTTATTAAACTTCACACGATAATGACGCGTATACGGTAAGTAAAATATCTTTTAAGTGTTTTGAAGTGGGTCTTTGATTAAGGGTGCTGGAAAGCGGGTCTTTAAGCTATGCATATAGGTAATTTGAATCTAGAAACTAGTATCATGACAGGCAATAGAAATAAAATGAATCATATGTAACTATTTTTATCCAAAGCAACATCGGCACTATTCTGCATAAGTATCCATAATTCTCTCTCTTTATTTTACCAATAGGATAACGTGTAACTATTTTCCAAATAAATACCTTAACTTCGGTTATCTCGGTCACACTTATAGAGAGTTTTCGTTGATGGTATGCCAAGTAAACCAGTGTCCTTCATGTCTGGTGTTTTTTCTGGATTGTTTTCTGGAATTCTGAATGTTTTTGGTCTTCACAAATGACAGGATTGTCGATGTAGAAATTGAAGTAGTGCGTTATGTAGACGATGCTAGTGAAGTTGTAGTTATTCCCTCCTTCGAGTGTAAAATATAACTGCTGCTGCTGCTGGTAGGCTTAACAGAGATCTAGAATTATCGGAAAGTGGGGTCATCATCAGAACATCATTTTTGCTTAGGTAACCCAGGGATTCAAATTGTCCTCTACATCTCCCAAGAAAATACGCATTGTTCATAATGCCACGTCCTTCCGTTTGATTGCTCTGCCATTATCAGAATATTGCTCTCCTCTTCAGATGTCTGTAGCTCTCCGGGATCTGTGTGTTCCTTGCAAGATTGCTCAAAGTGTTCCTTTCCTTATATTCAACATCGATAACTCAGATTTCTTTGTTTGTTAAGTTACCCTCTACTCATTTCTTCTGTATACTTTCTTTTTTTTTCCAAAAATGATCGTTTTATTTTGTGGAAGTTTGCTTTTGCAAATCAGTAGCCTACTAGGCTTATTACATGTGAGTGGTTGTTAATTCTGAATGATTACATAATAATAATGATAAGTGTTACTCGTCCATCGTGTTCCTTTAAATGACACAATTTTTGTTTACGCAGCCTTGGTGATCACTATTTCGCAGGATTAATGAAAATAAATAAATAAAAAAAACATTTATGATATGGTATGAGGAACAATATTCATACGCGTAGAGCTTTGCCATTTCCGGACTGAAGCAGCCAAATCGCATCGAAGGTTTCCCTGGCATCATTTTCTCTGTAAGAGCATTTCCTGCTTTTACTTTCTCCTAAACATTTGAATAACAATCAAATTACCTCTTAGCTCGTCGTGTTTCATTTTGCCTTTTTGCTGCTTGAAATCCTTGAAAACGTCATTTTGTTAAGCAATTTCAGGTCGAAGGCCCTGAATATGTAGCCATCCCAAGAAATCTGTGACGAGTTAGTTGTGATTTGTGTGCCCAGTGGGAGTAGCATGATGTCCAGTACTCAAAATCATTGAGCCTTCGGAACCCTAGGTTCCTGCACAAAAATTAGAGGGCCAAATTAAGTTCAACACGGCGGTTGCACATTTATAAGGATTTTCAGTCCTCCTAGTTTTGAGCTCCTGTATGCATTTTCTGCCAATTTGTGGCCCTGGATAAACTAAATATTTTAACATTTTTCTACAGTGTTCCACCGTGTTGTGAGAGGCGTAGAGGTGACCGGGACGTTCGGTGTCTTTTCTTAGGGTCAGCTGCTACCGTTTATTCATTCCCCCCACTATTCTTTCTCATCAGAGGCTGGGTTAGATAGGCATGTGCTACGAAACGTCTTACTTTGTAAAAAAAAAAAAAAAAAAAAAAAAAAAAAATCAGTGGGTGCGATTTTGAGAAGACCGGAGTTTCTTTTTCTCATAAATGGATAGCTTAATCTCCGGAGAACATGAGATGGTCCCTCTGGAAGTGTCGTCATTTAATTGTAGCAATAATATTCCAGAATGTATTGTGTGTGGATTTATCAATATCGAATTTACTTTCCCCAAAGGATCCGGGGACATAAATTTCTGGACAGGCTTAGAGCACTAGGTAGGAATTAAATGCATAGCGAGTTTACTGTTCTTTTTGTGTGTGTTTCAACCAGTTCTTCAGTCATTTATCATTTAAACGTTTCATGAGGAAAGTCTCTCATTGTCATCATGACCTCTGAGTGTGTATATATATATATATATATATATATATATATATATATATATATATATATATATATATATATATATATATAAATGTAAGGTGATGAGTAAACAGATTCGTCAAGTCGTGTATGGGTAGTTCCATCTTGCATTAGTATTAAATCCTTTTGATCGGGGGAAAAAGAAGCAGGGAATGTTTTCACTCTTCATTTTTGGCCAGCAGTATGCAGGAATGATATTCATGCGGAGGAGCTGCCTTTTGAATGTTTGCCATCAACCCAGATTGGAAAAAACCAGCTGCAAAATAAAAAGAAACAAACCAAAGCGATACTGGGGAAAAATTCTGGTCCAGTGAGGTGCTATTTCAAAATTCATTTGAAGCTTCGTCCTGGCTGTAAAACTTCACACCACCTCAGTTTACTTTTTCCTTACGAAATGTGGAGTTCGTGATGATTTTTCGTGGTACCTTTTTTTTTTTTTTCATGTTTTTTTTCTGACGTGTGTATTTTTTGCTTTTCTACTCATCTTTTTTCGGTGAGAAAATCTTTTAAGGTACAATTTTTCTAGTTTTTGATCGGCTTTCCTTTTTGTTATTAGATACATCCAGTTTGATTCGCGAGTGAAATATGTGCTTGCTTGTTTTTCAGCTCGGATTTTATCAGTGTAATGACGAGAAATACTCTCTCTCTCTCTCTCTCTCTCTCTCTCTCTCTCTCTCTCTGTTTTACATTTACCATAAATAACGGAAAAGAAATACACGAGAACAGCACATTGAAAAGATAATGGTATGTAAGATAAAATGTAAAACAATTAGATTGTAAGCAAACAACAAACTTTCTGGAGCGAGCAGTCCGACCTAATTTGTAGCAACCCCTTAGAAAACACGGGAGTTATAGACCCAGTAAACTCGCCCGAAATTATAACCGTAATAAAAGTGGCCATAGAAGAGTAAATCTCAAAGGCGGAAAACTCGCGTCAACTGTATCGCCAAAGTTTAAGGTTCTTGAGTCTCAAAGGTCCTGGGGATAGGAAGACACGTTAAACATTCCCAGAGGATAACTAAATTGTTAAAGTTTGCCCTTCCCACTCACCCCAACCCCAGCTCCAGCTCCCATTTGCTTAGGTCTTCCTCTTCTTCTTCTTATCCCCTCTCTATCCAAAGGAACACCCTCCCCTCTTCCACTTCTCCTTTCCTTCCCTTCTCACTACTCAGCAGCCTCCCCACTCGGGTCTCTTTCCTACCTCATCCTCGTTAACCCACAAATTACCTATTTCTGTAACGGCGGTTATTGAAACCGGAGGATCCAGCGTTTTATTGCTTTTGGACGTTGCCCTCACGGCGTGGACAGGCTCCCCCCCATGACAAGGATGGATATCGTACATTAAATCGCGTATTATTAGATCTTCGGCTTGTTTTCATATAAATATATATATTTTTTTTAATTCCACTTTCTTTTTGTCGCATTTCTAAACTATTTTGTGTCGAAGTTCTGAAGACAGAAACAGGAACGTCAGGTCGTCTTTTAGGTATGAAAATAAACTCGAGTATGATTTGAAATTGCCTTTATTTGGAATACAAGAGTAGCTCAAAGGTTTTGACTCCGATATAATTAAGCATGCAAGACTTGTATGTTTCTTCACACAGAAGTGTGCAGGTCCACCATCGCTTTTTAACATTTGTATCACTCTTAATCAATTCACTTTTATTTTTAGTATCAATCACTCAGTTATTTCATTCATAGAAATTGCATAGAGATAGGATTGTCGAGACAATTCACTGCTGGAAATATACCGGTAACAAATCTTGATAGTACTCAAAGAAGGTAGCAACCTCGCTGAAATTTCAAACTTGGCTATTTCCTACTTCCAATGTCCTGATGTACTGAAATAATATTGGGTTTGCGAAGGACGTGGCAACAGTGTCTCTTAAATTGAATTAGGCCTCAGATTACTGCGTCGGTTCTCTTGTCGTCTTAATAATTCAAATACAAAGCGTGGATCCTGATTTTCCTACAGTGGTTTGCTAACCTTGGCTTGATCCCAGAGGAGTTGGCTTCGGACCCCTCAGTTAAATCAAGATATTAGAAATTCCCAGCTAAATTCTAATGTTACTTCTGAGAATTAGCCGCTTTGCATTTCAATTATATTCAGTGCTCCTAAGACGCTGTTTATGTAGATTTCTCTCAGAGCAGTAATTAACTCAAAGATATTTCGATTAATTTAATTTTACTCCTCAAGATCTAAGGCCCAGTTACTTGGGAAGTTATACTCATGTCAGTAGGTATTCTCGTAAATGGCAGATGAGACTCATCTCATGAGGCCAAACCAGTTACACTTTTCACTCATGAGGGATATCCCTCTGCGCTGTGTAATGTAAAATACACCAAATGACCCTGAGAGAGGGATTCGCTTATTCATGCCGTGTGCTGACATGGGTAAAAGAGAGAAAAAGTAAACTCATAAATCATTAGATTTTGAATCGGTGGAAAAAGTGAGAGAAAAAGAAGCCAAGGGGCAAGTTATTAAGAACTGTAGGGAGAAAGAAAAAGAAGCCAAGTGGCAAGTGAGTAAGAACTTTAGGGAGAATGAGCCACTATTCTACTGGGAAATGCAAACTTAGGTCGATGGGGTGACTGTTTTGAAGATTTGTTGAGCAAGGATAGAGGAGAGGCAGAATGAGGAAGTTAGAGGTGAGGCAGAATTGAATAATGGAAGAGTGGAAAGGATAAGTCAATACTTGCAGAAGTGGCTGTTGAGAGGACGTAAGGAATAGAACTGCATTGAGAGTTGATAAGATACAAAAGAGATGTTATTTGACAGTGGTGACTGAGAGGCTAACCAAGGTTTTGTATATGTGGATGAGAAAATGGTTCCAAATGAATTTGTGAGAGGAATTATAGTTACTATGTATAAGGTTTAAGGTGATGGAGACTGTTGTAATAATGAAAGGGACATAACCTTATTATATAGTATTATTTGTTGCAATAATAGAAGGGGCATAACCTTATTATATAGTATTATTCCAAGGGACCATTCGGTAAAATTTTGTTTGAGAATGTAAGCCAGATGGCAGGAGGACTGGTAATAGAAGAAAGTATGAGTTTAGACAAATAGGAATGTTTAAGAATCAAGTGTTTGTTGTGGGAGTATATTTAAAAAGTTTGAAAATAAGGGGAATATACTGTATGTGACATACATTGCCGGGAAAAGCTTATCATAGAATTGATAGAGCGGCATTGTGAAGCGTGCTAAAATAGAAGATAGTTTTTTTATAATAATAAAAGTGTCATTGTAAAACCAAAGAGTTTGTTAGAATGTGTAAATGAGAGATTGGCTCTGTTTGTATAAAAACAGGTCAGTTCAGTACTTATCATCGAGTGAGACAAAAGTCAGAGAAACAAATAGATGTAGGAACCAAGATGTCAGGTAAGCAAATATGTTGTGAATGGAATGTGGGAAGTTTGCTGATGATCCTGTATTGATTGGAGATATTGAAGATAAGTGGGGCAAGTTGGTAAGCGAATTTGAGGGTGTTTACAAGATCAGAAAATTGAGCAAATGTGAGCAATAGTATGGTTTTAGGGGTAAACAGAATCCTGAAAGATGGAGCATTAAACGCTGAAGAAATGTAGAAGAATGAAAATGGCATTTACGAGTGAGAGAATTGGATCACAGAAAGTGAAACAAGGAAGGTAGGTGGGTGTGTGAAGAAAACTGAGAATAGATTTCTGTTATCTAAGGCCCCGTCCACACGGTCGAGCTTTGGTCGACGAACTTTGTCCGATGTGACGTCAGAAGCGGAGAAACAGCGAGAAAAGTCAGAACTTTGCCGCGGTTTCTCCGCTTCTGACGTCACATCGAACAAAGTTAGTCGAGCAAAGCTCGGTCGTCTGGACGGGGCCTAAGAGATCAAAGGTGTGAATGTTAGCAGGTATTCTTGATCCACCTCTCTCTCATGGAAGAGAATTGTGGACGTTAAATTTATATGAAATAAAGATACTGGAAAGTGTGGAGATGAAATGTTAACTAGCATACGTGCCATAAGAAGAATTGATAGGGTGAGAAATGTGGAGATTTGTAGAAGGCTCAGCTTGTGTGGAACGATGGATCTGGGTGTTTTGAGTTGGTGTGATTAAGTATAAAGAGTGGAGGGTGATAGGCTGGTGATAAGGGCATTAGTTAAGAAGTGTTGACAATAAGAGAAGATTAGAAAATATTTCGGATAAATGTAATAAAAGAGACCTTGGAAGAGAACAGCCTCACCATCCAGGAAAAGATACAATGAGTAGCTGCATACTATACTCTGTTTTTTTTTTCATCTGTCCATCGGCCTGTGGTGTTTCCACATGGTAACACTGCTTCCCGGGCTTTAAATAGTTACGCTATGTGTAAATTTTAGGTAAATAAAAGGATATTTGTGTGTACATTTGCAACTGAAAAGCGTTTTAATAATTTACTGTATGCGAATTACACCGTTAATATTCGAAATAGGATATTGTTATTATTGTTGAATGTAAGCTGAATGTGACTATCTAAAGCCCCGGACGCAGTGTTACCATACTCAAACACCACAGGCGGATGGACAGATGGAAAAAAACAGAGTATAGGTTGAGACGAAAAGCACAATGTGCAAAGAGGTAGTACTTAAGAGCCTAATATGTAGGTGTATCAAGAACTAATGTGAAAGTTTTGTTCGCGTTTTCATCCAGAATTGAGTTTTGAGTGTGAAATGTACCGGAGATTTTGTTTTTATTTGTCAATGGAAGCACGCCCTTGAGGGAGGCGACCTAATTTTGAAATAGAGCTTATACATCGTAAGTGTATATGTATGTGTCACTCTGTCGGGATTTATTATTATTATTATTATTATATATGCTGTGATCTATTATTGTAAGTTGTTGTTGTTATGTTAAAACTTTGTATTAGTAAATTACTCTGTGTTCTTCCTCCCCGGTAGTTTGATTGTTTGGTGATTGTCACTAATGACCGTTCTGTCTTTTTCATAGTATATTCGTGAGCAAATGGTGCTGTCACTCAGTGGCTCTGTCGGAGATTTTATTCGACTGACGGAGGCGGTTGATCTCTGAACCTCATTACTCTTGGTGACTTGGATTTGCTTCAAAACGCCTGTTTGGATATATGACTATCCTTGAAGGATTACTCTTCATCCTGCCTCACCCTCGGCTCAGTAAATGTCGAGGGGCTCTCGCTTGGCCAAGGTTTAAGTAATTAATATTTTTGGATTGTTCTGGCGATCATTGTGAGGACCTTGGCCCTGGTCTGATTTTGGTTTGTTTTGTTTGTTTGTATGGTGTTTTTACGTTGCATGGAACCAATGGTTATTCAGCAACGGGACCAACGGCTTTACGTGACTTCCGAACCACGTCTAGAGTGAACTTCTATCACCAGAAATATACATCTCTAAACCCTCAGTGGAATTCCTGTGGTCTGATTTTGGACGTCCCGGGTTTTCTGGAGGATCATCCATGTGGACGTAGGATCGTTGTTGTGTGGGCCCTGTGGAGTGCTATGTGTGTGTGTATTATATATATCTATATATATATATATATATATATATTATATATATATATATACACACACCATTTCGCCACCTCACTTTTGTATCAAAACGCAGAGGCATATTTAGGTAATTGAAAAAATCACGGCTACTACTACAGTGTTTTTGGAGGAGGCAAACCACCGTTAGGTCCACTTAGTCTGTAATTGAAAGGCTATTCCTACTTTCCGTATACCTCCTCATGTCTGAACCCCCTTCCCTTTTTGTATGTGTTTTTGCTTTACTGTTTTTTTAATTGGGTAAGTGTGTAGTTTTCATGTGATGCTTCAGAGTGAGTGATTTTCATTAGTTTATGTATTCCGAGGTTCAGGAATAACTTCTGCCTTGATGTGCTGTATTAAATGTAGGTTTTATGTTTTGTGTTTTGTTTCCCCCATGAATTGATTTTTACACTTTTGATATTATTTGGCAGCTATTCCACTAATTGTGGACTTCGATTGTGGTTGTGAACAGTAAGTTTTGTAAGAAAGTTATATTTTAGTGACGGTTAAAGAGGACCGTTACAGTATGTATGTATATATGTATGTATGATGTTTATATATATATATATATATATATATATATATATATATATATATATATATATATATATATATATATATATATATAATATATATATATATATATATATATATATATATATATATATATATATATATATATATATATATATATTATTGTGTAAAATAGACTTAAGACTCTTGTTCTTCTTCCTCTTCTCCTTCTTCTTCTTCTTCTTCCACAGTATGGGTTGCTGTTTTAAAGAGCTTTTTCCGCGTGTTTCTAACTTACTGGACGGCGGCTCATTCATAATTTGTATCGGCAAATGTTTTACGCACGGAAGCCCTACCTGACTGTAAATCTCCATGTTTATTTTTGGTTTAGAAGCTAACAGTATATTGGTATACGGCCATATGCCTTTCCAATGTTTGAGTTTTGGTTATAGGCTAAACTAGACAATGTTTATACTCTGGTTGAGAGAAATAAAACAACAGCATAATTACAGTTGGTAATCAATATAAAGATCATTTTGTTCAACAGTGTATCCTTTTTATTCTTATATTTTTCCAGTTTTTTTTATTTTTTTTATTTTTACATACAGTGTTCCGGAGAGAAGCGTCAGTATATGTATAGATACCGAATCCCACTAAAATTTGCATCGGAATCATCTCTCGGTTTTTTCGGAGTGTCCTTTTTCCCCCATCTCGTATTTCGCCACAGGGTGCAGCTGGAGGACAGAGGGGTCCATGTTTAATCATAATATTTTGGGCTGGAAAGTTTTCAAAATAGTCGCATTAAACAAAACATTGGAGAGAGAGAGAGAGAGAGAGAGAGAGAGAGAGAGAGAGAGAGATTTTCTACACCTTTTCATTAATCTTTTTCTCAGCCAGTTACGTAAATGAAATGCTGCTTTTCGTATTTTTCTCAGTTTAATGGAAAACTTGAGAATTATAAATCTGCATTATCCCGCGTTTCTCACTCACTTGACACATATGCGATTATCTTTTTAATTTATTATAATCTTTAATAGAGAAAACAGTGGAATGTGGTGACCTGAACTAGGTGGTTTTATTCCCTTGAGAACACTTCTTCGAATGAGACGTATGAGGGTGAAGCTGTAGACATGTATGTGCACGTTGAAAATTACTCCCGTCACTGGAGATTAATACGCTACACTGCTCCGACTCTCTCTCTCTCTCTCTCTCTCTCTCTCTCTCTCTCTCTCTCGTATTTGAAATGTTGACCCACCATCCAGGTAGTGTTGATCGTAAAGGGAAACTGTATCTGTTAGTTGTGAGACACTTCAGTTGCCTAGAATTTATTCGCTGCTCTACTCTTGTATTTGTGATATTCTTGTATGATGTTCGTTGTATTTGTGCCTGGTATGATTCATTGTTTTGGTCGGTTCAAGGGTATTTGTGTCTTTATGTTGGCGTATGTGTGGTTTTCAGTTCTTGTTATAGCAGCTACTCAATTGTGTGTGCTTATACATATATATAGTATATATATATATATATATATATATATATATATATATATATATATGCACACACATTCATTATTCATATACGTATACATACACCTGTGTAGCCGCTATATAACAATATAAAGACATAAATGCCTTTGAACAAACTAAAATAATGAATATGTATAATTCTCAAATAGGCACATAACTGATGACCCTCACAAGTATTAATATTCTACGATGGGATATATCTACAAACCATGACTCTGTGTCCGTTTCCTAGGTATACATGTAGTTGCTATAATGAAAGCTGAAACGCAAATACATATTCCACTATATAGATACGCTAATGTTGTTGAGCCACCCAAAGTAATGAGTCGTACCAAACACAAATGCAATGGATATCTTACAATAAAGTCACGAATGCAACAATATATATATAGATATATATAATATATATATATATATATATATATATGTATATATATACATATATGTATATCTGCTTATACATGTTGATGTATACGTAACAACCATTCAATCACAAATATTGTGTAATATCCAGTTTCCTGTACGTGAGGTATTGCCTAACCCAGGGGGAATTATTATTGACAAGTGGATAAAGAACCTCTGCAAGTCTTAGAAACAACAATGTACTGTGACTTCTCTCCATAAAGTCATCAGTATGTGTATATATTTATATATATATATATATAATATATATATATATATATATATATCATATGTATATATGTTTAAGTTCTTATTAGACTTTTGAAGCTTCCGCCAAATTCTCCTTGTGTCAGCTGGGAGTTGAATAATCAAAGCATCATTAATTAAATTTTATTTTTATTGCTCCGACCGTTTCAATACATCGCACCTCACCTTTTGCGGCATGAAAAACAAAAATATAGGAAAAGGCAGCGTTTGTGCTAAACTATGGGCTACATAGGAGACTTACATAGGAGAATCCACCAGTGGAAAAATCTTCGCTCTGAGCCTTAATGCGACAACGAAGTTAAAGAAAAAGCTGACGAAAGATTGAGTCTAAACATGGCACTAATTGACTGCTAAGCTGCTAAATATATACATATATATATATATATATATATATATATATATATTATATATTATATACATATATTATATATATATATTTATATATATATATTATATATAATATATATATATATATATATACATATATATGCATATATATGTGTGTATACATTTATATATATATATATATATATATATATGTGTGTGTGTGTGTGTGTGTGTGTGTGTGTGTTTGTATATATATATATATATATATATATATATATATATATATATATATATATATATATGTATATATACATACACGAGAGAGAAACAGAGAGTACTACTTACTACATATTTTGAAAACCTATCAGATTTACTAGAGAGCATATAGTAAATACGATGTTTTGTTAATTAGTCATAAAGCCTCTCTATTCTGTGAAAATGAAGAGGTACCAAAACCGGAAAAATATTTTGAGATTGATTAGGTATTTTTTATTCCAAAAGTATCAAGTCTTTGTGTATGTTCTTGTCTCAAGCTTCCTTGTTTTTCCCCAGATTTAACATATATTCTTTCCAGTTCGGTTATTCGACGTTTCCTTTAACTCAGAACGCATTCTTCTCATTATCCTTTTGCGTAGCTTGCCAACGATACAAGTTGCATTTATTCCTTGGTCATTTCCACCAACTTAAATCTGACTCCCTCCGTTCTAATTGAATCAGGTCTCTCCACTGTTCGGTAAAATTACATACCAAGAAATAGGACATAAGAGCCTCGTTCGTTATAATCAGCAAAATATATTTTGCAACATGACTTTTAATAATGTTTCAAAAGTTGTACTGAAACCATTTGTAATCTTTGAATTCAATAAATATCCAAGGACTGATGATTTCGGCGACTTTCCTGTCTAGTTTGGAATTCTCAACCTGCTTCCTTTTTCCATGCTTCCTACGATATACATACTTTTATGGGGTATTCCCGTTCCTTCCTTCGGAATCAGATTCCTGAAGCTTCATTTTCATTTTCTTTTGAGAGGTAACAACACTGCTTTCCGAATAATCAAATATGTTTACAGACATTTTCTTTCTATATCTATCTATCTGTCTATATATATATGTGTGTGTGTGTGTGTTTGTGTGTGCGTGGGTGAGAGAGAGAGAGAGAGAGAGAGAGAGAGAGAGGGGGGGGGAACCTAGGAATTTATTTTCATATTGTGGTCAGAAGCTGATTGATGTTTGTCGTGCAACTGTACCTCTATGTACTGAGCATTTCATATCCACCCTTTGATGTCCTTTCTGTTCGTCGTAACTTCTCTTCACTATTCTGGCACAATACCCACTTTATCACGTAAGTGTGACATATCTTCCGAATAGCCAGCGTCCTTTCCACGTGTCCCCTCTAGATCCATGAGACCGACTTTTGGTCCTGTTACTAAGGGTTCATTTGCAGCTTTGAAACAGGAAACAGAATACTTTGGTGTAGAAACAGGGTTGAAATGACACATATATTTAGAACATTTGGTCGGAATTGGAGAAATACGAGGAATGTGCCTACCATTGTGAGATCTATCATTGCAGAATAAATAGTTGGGAAGAAGTGCCATAAATAGTTTCTGGAGACAGAGAGGTCAGATAGGGAGAAGTGGAAGTTGGGGGGGGGGGGGGGGTGCTATATTCATACGAAACCCGGCTAAATGGCATTCTACTGACGTCATGAAAAAATTTCCCAGGGAATTCAATTTTACCAACAAGGAAGATTAGAATTAGGAACGAAAAATTATTGAGGTCCTTCTAGACCTACATATCAGGCGTTTATGTTGTCCTGTTGGTTTTTCTGTTTAGGTGAACGGTACAACCCAAGTTGGCAACGATCGTAGACGCCTTTAGAAAGATATTATTAACCTTCTTGATCAGAGCGGAGACATGCAGTAAAAAGAAAATGTGATGTACTGTGATAATCAACTTTTTATCGTTTCCATGATTGAGATACGGAAAAAAAGTGAAAAGTTTATCTTAATTTACTTGATGTTAGGTTAACAGCAGACGAATAATTCGATAGAGACCTTCAAGCGACGCGACGTCGTGCTTGGAACCTTAGTAGTTGTCATGTGTTATTTCTATCTTTTGTTTTATTGCTTGACAGAAAATAAAGCACGGAAATCATGTTAGTGTCTGAGTCAGCGTGTTAATGAATGAGGGTTTCATTGGATTTCCCATCTTACCTGATTACGAATCTCCCACGTAAAGATCTTAGGCTCCAGAATACAAAAGCTTAAGAATTTCGAAACTTAGAAGTCGACGAGAAAGGTTGTCGTTATCCCTAATGTTGGATAAGGAAAGAAAAGAATTATTGCAATAGGAAGAAACACTCAGTAGAAGTGATATTTCAAAAGCTTTTAGTTAGCCTTCTTTTGTGTGTTTGTATGTTGGTTTGTTTTGGTCAATTCTTGTAACTCAATTTTTGACCTGATCCCTTCGTCCGATGGACTTGAAATTTTGCTTGGTTACCCAGGCGCAGTACAACTTTACATGATCAGTAGATCAGCAGTGACCTCTAGTGACCCTACAGTGACCTCTCCCAGTATTTTAGGTTTACGACCTGACCCCTTGTCTGATGGACGTGAAATTTTACATGGTTACTCAACCTTACATGATCAGTAGGTCGGCAGTGATCTCTTGTGACCCTACAGTGACCTCTCCCAGTATCTCAGGATTTGTATGAAACTCTTATGATTTAACACAAGTTCTTTGATTCTGTAAATAACCTTCTTTGGCTCGAGAGGATATCAATTTCGTTAGCTGCAATCATAAATCGGTTAAGATTTATCTTCTGAGATTTATTTTCCGATGGCTTTCTCCTGTACTAAATCACGTGCGTCTCCTGTGATTCTGAGATATATATGTGTGTATACAAATATATATACATATTACATGCGTACATACAGCCATATGTATATATATGTGTGTATTATACTATATATATATATATATAAATATATATATACACACATATATATACGCCTATATGGTATGTGTGTGTATATGTATATATATATATATATATATATATATATATATATACTATATATACGCATATAGTGTAGTTTGTATATATGTATATATATATATATATATATATATAATATACATATATAATATATATACATACAAATTTACACACAATCCAGAACTTGTATAAAAAATGGGGAGAGGATGATCTAGGAGTTCTGGATTGATTGTAGATTATATGACGTATATACACTTAAGTGTCAGGAAGGAATCAACCTTGGTATTCAGGAAGGGCAATAATGCATGCAGGCGTTCCCGAGTAGGATTCGGCGGGTTTTTAGCTGAATCAATTTTTGGTTGCGGAGTGAATTATTCATATGCCGTTATCATGCTTTTTATTCTAAAGCCATCCTCTTTTAAAGGAATTGACATTTCACAAATTGCAGTTTTTTTCATATTCATCAAATTTGCATGAATTTTCTGAATTGACTGAAAGAAAACATTCTCCAGCGCGGCCCTGGAGCACTGGACTTGGAGAAATGAACGTTTGGGATTAGCAAAATAATTTCCCGCAGTAATGATAATTTGAGAGCGAACTAATTATGACAAATTGAATATGGCATTTAATGTTATTCTTTTTATATATCCTGTGGCTATAATTTGTTCCAACCGTTTTGTTCGAATATAATTTTTTTTTATTTAATTTGTCACAGATCGTCGCCTTTTAAAGATTATTCATATACCAATTAGAATTTACCAAAGGATGCGCACTGTATTTTATTTGCAAGTGGCAAGAAGGTTAAGTAAATAAAAGCATATATTTCGAAGTTCAACTGAGCATTATATCTAGGTATGTTCTAGTACAAATGTTCTGTTAATGAATCCCAAATGTAGCATGGAAGACTGTTCAGTAGTTTTATTGTAATAGGCAGAAAAGAAGTCGCTGGAGAGTGTGTTCTTTTAATGTACAAAACAGAACATTTATGCTGTGGCTCGGAAAAGTAAGTAGCTCTCACCAGCTTAATGGGCACATGCACCAGGGAGGTAGCTGTGAGATTGCTAACTAATTAGTTGTATAACTACATACTGTATTTATGCGTAACAATGTATTTATTACAATTGTACCTTTTACTCAAACTGTTGAGTACTGTAATTATTACTGTTTACCTTTTACTGAGATCTACAATGTATATTTAGTTTCTGTTAAGCTGCCATACAGTTAAGTTTACATAATATATGAAACAACGAATTCTGTTTTCTCTCTTGCCCTGCCATGAAACAGAAATCCAACAGTAGCAAGATTACCGCATAGGATGCCATGCAGGCTCTGCTCTATCAATGGTCAAAATCCTACTTAAAATGGTTGGGATAAATGAAGCCTCAGCTACTGGCAGTATCATGAAAAATAATGGCCAGAGTATTGGTGGCCACCAGACAGGATCAATTTAAAAGCTTCTTGGGCAGTTTTATTTCTTTATTTTTTTTTTCAGGTCATATGTTTTAGCGCTGAAAAAGAAAGCGTGGAGTCGTAGGTAACGCCAAGTATTGACCGTTGCTTAAAAAACATCAAGACAGTTTTACTTATCAGAGAATAACGGTATAAGTATCAGCGCATTGCTCCTGGTTGATCAGGCACATTTAACGTCACTCCCATCCTTTTTGCCTTAATCTTGTTAATGTTTTCGTAACTATTCCCTTTTCACTTGCTTGCACGCAACCTGAACCCTAACTGAATTATTTCTGATCACCAGTATTGATTCCACAAGGTAAGATCTCGCTGATATTTAATTGTCTTCTCTGCTTATGTCTTAACACCTTCTATCAGCTCGAGCTTAAAGCGCAGACACGAGACTGATTGTTCATGTCTGTTTTTCTCCATAAAGTCACTTTCAAGTGTTTGTCTCACCACTTTATGACATATATATATATATATATATATATATATATATATATATATATTATATATGTGTGTGTGTGTGTGTGTGTATGTGTATATGTGTGTGAATAACTTGATCACGAAATGTATAAAGTTTAATGCTATGTATAAATAAAGGTCTGCTACTGAGAAAAAATGAAAAGACGAGCAATGCCGAGATCTTTCGGTCTTCACGACCCTTTACTTGAGGCACAACTGATCAGAAACATATATATATATATATATATTATATATATATATATATATATATATATATATATATATATATATATAATGTGTGTGAGTATTATAGCAGGACTTCATTGAAACGGACTGACATCTCACGGAGATTTAATTAAAAAAGTTACCAGTTTTTCAAGGACTGTAGCTGGATGATGGGGACAAACAGTCCTTGGAAGCTTGTGACCTAATTAACGAAATCGCTGTTAGATGCCATCCTGTTTACATGAGACCCTATCATGACTTATTAGAATCACATATATATATATATATATATATATATATATATATATATATATGTGTGTGTGTGTGTGTGTGTGTGTGTGTGTGTGTGTGTATACGTACTTGCGTCTCTTTTCAATCAAGGAGGTGGGTGTTCCTCAGTGCCTGTTCTCTTCTTTATCAGTGACTCGCAGTTTTCTGCATGTCTTGTTTATGATTCAGCCCACCACACCTGTTCTGCTTCCACCTCACAGTCATTTGCTAATATACACACTTAGTAGTCTGCAATTTCTCTTTTCTTATCTCTTAATTAGGATATTGAGAACATTTTCCAATTTCCAATATGTCCAAGATCATGTATTGCAGAGTGCCAGATTGCATCTGAAGAATTAGGAGTCCTGTTGAAGTTTCGTAAATTCTTTTCCTTTCTCAATTACCAAAACTTTATATTGGCTTATCGTTCCGGTCTAAAATATTGCTCTTGAGCAAGATTGAATCAAAGATTCTTCAGTTGATCAAGGATCATGCATCACTTTGTAGATCTGTCTCTCACCAACCGCGGGATATTCTCTCTCTCTCTCTCTCTCTTGTTTACTCTTTAATTGTTTATTTTGTTACTACAACTCGGTTCGGCCAATGCTCCGTTGACCTTAAAGTGGGAATTCGTCCTCCTGTCAGGCAGCCACATAGGTACAGCCACCAATCCAAAAATCGGTTTGGGAATTTTTTCGTTTCGCCAAACTGTGGGTATCTCGCTTCGGTTTTGTTTTCCTATAACCTTCCTCCTTTCAAGAGGCCGTGAATCATTTTTAATCGGTTCATATCCACTACTCTTCTCCTATTTCACGCCTCCCGTCATTCCTGGACGAAAGAAAATATGTCCGTTTAATTAAAGTTATTTCCGTATATTTTTGTCCAGCGAATCTTGACGTAAATACGTGGAACTTGACGCGCACCGTATGGTAAATTCATTGGAATGGGCTCCCGGCATAAATCTCTCTGGTATGCTAAAGGTTTTTTTTATTTTCCTGCTTCCTTTTTTTTTCCTTTTTTTAGAAGAGCGATTAATCTCCATAACATGTGTCGATCGGTTGCCGATACAAAAGATCCAATAGGCTTTCTTTAATCCAATATTGAGCCTAAATGACATAGCCGTTCAAAGCTCCCTAAACTCCCATGCAATACAGCGACGATTTTTTTTCATTATTTTTTAATCCCCATGTTTTTTATCTTCATTTTTTTTCTATATATATATATTCTATTGCCTTCTTTTTGTTTTATATTTCCTTTTTCGAAAGTTCACGTTAGGCTCTAGTTTTTTTTATAAAGTTTTATTTACTTGACAAAAGAACATTAATTTGCCCAATGGTCTTTTTCAGTTTCGACTCTTTTATTCATTTCGTAACTGGCAAGATTTGAGATATTGTCACACATATACATGCATACATACATACATACATACATACATATATATATATATATATATATATATATATATATATATGTGTGTGTTTTTATGCATTTATGTATATGTGTAGGCCTACATACACACACTATATATATATATATATATATATATATATACTACATGTATATGTATGTAAGGTAACAGAGCTATTTTAAGCTGCCACAGGACTATACATCGACAGAAAGGTAAATGTTTTTCAGAAATACGAATTGAGTAACTGTACGATAAGAAAGGACGTTCCCACTAGAACCTTACTGGCAATCAGATTTAAAGATGAGATCCCAAACATCTGCGAGGGAGACTGAATAATGATTCTGAGGCTTAAGCTTTAGTTGAACTGAGACCTAAAGGAAGATAGATTGGCCAGAACAGTTTCCCATGCCTCACATATGTAGACATTTGTATATGTGTACACAGGTATTATTGTGCCTGCTTGTGCTGGTAGTCATGCGTGATCTGCAGAATCTTTTTGCGTAGATTGATAGTTGTGAAGGATACCGAAAATAAGATGTTTTTTTGTCATTATCTAAAGCGGTTCTTGCTTTCCTAATAAGTATTGGAATTAGTCTCAGTCGCATATTTTGTCCTATATCGTATTTATTTACACTTGACAGACTTAAACCAATGAAGGTCACATGTAATGTAGCGTATTCCACAGACTGCATGAAGTACTGGAGCTTTTTCATATTTTTTCATATATTTATCATTTCTTCTTACAACATTCCTGACAACATACCATCAGTTAGTCACTACCAGTCGATAAATCACGATTGCACAATTCCATTTCCTTGCACTGCATATAGTTTGAAGTGGGAGAATTAGAGAAAATAGAGAGAGAATCGTGTTAAAAATCTCTCCCGTGACACGGACTGTCTCAAGGCTATGAGGTAGGAAACGGTATCGCACTTTTGCGAGTGCTGATTATGAAAGCCACTTGACATTAAGTTACTATTTTGACGTAGTTCAGCAAAAATGAATGATGAAAAAGGCATTAAGTTACTATTTTGACGTAGTTCAGCAAAAATTAATGATGAAAAAAATGTAATGAGTTAATCGGGTGTCAGTAATGAATGACCTCCCAAGTACTAGCCAGAATATAGTTGAATGTTATTAGGTATTGGAATCGTTTGAGAGGATTATTCCAAACTACATTCGAGGCTTTCGTTACAGCTATTTATCTAACTACATACATACATGAAAATCTAACATACACGGGAAACTTTTTATATACAAATATTAGGCCACCAATCACATTTGATATCCAATTCACTATATTTAGAGCATAACGCACAAACAAGGGAAATTCGAACTGCCTCCTGGTTGGGTAACAACAAACTACAGTGACGATTGACTATTAGAGTGGTATACGTTGATGTCGACTCTGCTGTACATACGTCTGTCGAATTCAGGTTTTTTTTTCTTTTTTTTTAAGAATCGATATCAGTGCCACCACTTTGGTAGCTGACTGGAAGTTTGTAACATGTTTCTAATTATGAATATTTATCACTTATCACACACCCACACTGAATTGGATACTAATATATATATATATATATATATATATATATATATATATATATATATATATATATATGATATATATATATATATATATATATATATATATTATATATATATATATATATATATATATATATATATATATATATATATATCACATTTTCCTGGGATGCGGATGCTAGCCCCATCTTTGTTATACGCTAATGCTAAATACTGTGTACCTTATATACTGCTTACATCAACAGAGGTGTAATGGAATTGCTAGGGGATAGAACCGTGTGTGCTATATGTATGTTGTGTGTACTGTATGTATGTATCTGCGATGCACTTTGGTATAAAATGTACGTCAGGGTAAATCAACAAATCAGAACCTAGGAAGGAGTACTGGACTAAAAGCTTGTCAGCGTCTTGTGTTGACATACGTACCTCTTATAATCTTGAAGTACCTTGTGTAGGTATTTTGTTCTGAGTCTGGTGAATTCATTTGCTGTCGTTATTTCAAATTATAATCGTCTCAACATTCATTTTTGTAAGAGTGAGTTGAAGTACTTACTTGATCGTAATCTTTTGTAAGAGCGCGATGTCGTTTCTTTAGTCTTCACTGGATGCAGTTCGATATCAGAAAAAATGCTTTTTCGTCGATTTATTTATTTTCTCTTTCAATAAAATCTCTTCACAAAGTAATAATTATATAGCGTGTTTTATCATATATGTCTTTTTCCTGCTTTAGGCGATAATATACGAATGCGAAAAGAGGGAAGGCGCAAAAGACAAAGGTCAAGTGACAAAGAAAGAAATAATTAAAGAAGTAAATAGATAATAGTAGTCACCTGGGTCCGGATGCGAGTCTCAAATATTTTTTTCGGAATTTTATTTTTTGTAATTACGAGCTCAACTTTTGATGACAGTGATTAAAAATGTAGATTGTCATAAGGAAAATTTCCCAAAATTCCCCTTGCACAAAAGGGGCACGTCAACTATGAAATGACACTTGGGTTGTATCTTTAAAAACTCGGGGATGATTGCAATTACTCGAAAAGCAACAAGAAAAGCAGATAACTTGTAAGTCATAAAGCAAGAAGCAGAAGGCGTAGAAACCTGGGGATTAAAGGAGATGCGCTAAGTCCTTGTAAGACCTGAGAGTTTGCATTTCCTTCCTCCGTAAAGCACAAAGAGAGAAAGAATAATATACACAAAGAGAGAGAAAATGTTGGCGCATAAAGGAAAAGGGATGCGAGCACGCTCTGTCTCCACCAACCACTTCGGGGTTGGAGATGAGAAGGGTCGGAGAACTGGGAACAAAAAATAATAATAATGATAAAAATAATACAAACATTTGGGCACATGGAGTAAGAGAGGCTGCGTCGAGTGTGTGGTTCTAAACATAATTATTCTTGGGCTTTGCTGCATACGCACTTGCGCATGAATAATCAAAGGCGTTGGTACGAGATGAGCGTATATGAGTGTAGGGGTGCGTACTCTCTTGTTTTGTCAGGGTACGAAGGACTGACTCTGAGATGACGTGGTTTGAACAGTTCTCGTTAGTATCTATCTAATGAAGCAGTGTTACAGTGTCTCATCAATGATGAGGAAGCTGTGTAAAGCGTTAAAGTAATAAGTTTTATTTATAGATCCCCGCAATGGCCGCTGGCAACGCTGCCTTAATATTTTAAAGGTGGTTGTCTTAGTTTAACCTGAAGGTCTGTTGGGTAATGTTATGGTGGTTTTTGTCAGCCTCCGGTGAAGGATTCTTTCGAAATTAATCCTTGTCTTGGATCTCTCGTCTTTTCATTTTTTTTTATGTTATTTATTTACATGACATAATAATTTTCGAATATTTGGATCTCTCGTCCTTTCATTTTTTTTATTTTATTTATTTACATGAAACAATAATACTTTTCGAATATTCTAGAGTTCCCCTTTGGGGAAGCTTCTGCGGTGAATTAAGATTTATCTCCCGTAGAGGGCAGTGCCGTCCGTGTTGCTGCTTTTTTCATGCTCTCTTTCTTATGTTTGAAGCGCCTCAGTGGCGTGGTCGGTATGGTCTTGGCCTGCCACCTCGGTGACAGCGAGTTCGATTCTCGGGCATTCCATTGAGGGGTCAGAGATGTGTATTTCTGGTGATAGAAATTCACTCTCGACGTGGTTCGGAAGTCACGTCAAGCCGTTGGTCCCGTTCCTGAATAACCACTGGTTCCATGCAACGTAAAAACACCATACAAACATCTGTTGACTTTCCATCCTCCCCATCAATTGTTTCATAAAGCAGCTGCGATGTTTTCCTCCTGTTACACTTTCCAAACCCTCCAGCGGCGAATAATCTCGTAGGTCCCAGCGCTTGGCATGTGGCTTGCATTCTGTATCCTATTCTTCTGTTTTAATTTACGATTTATTGGAACATAACACACGTTAAGTCGTTTGTATTTATAGACGTAAGTTTTCAGTAAAAAAAAATCTAACTTATGTAGTTACATACAGTGTTAGAATGTTATGAATTTTTTAGTATATGTTCCTCGTTGGACGAGTGGTTTACGTGCTCGCCTACCGATGCGGTAGTCCCGAGTTTGATTCCCCGCTCTGCCAATGTGGAATCAGAGGAATTTGTTTCTGATGATTAGAAATTCATTTCTCGATATAGCGTGGTTCGGATCCCACAATAAGCTTTAGGTCCCGTTGCCAGACAACCAAATGGTTCCTAGCCACGTAAAAATAGCTAATCAGCTCAGTGGTCTGGTTAAACTAAGATATACTGAACGTTTTAGTATATGTAAAAGAAAAATAAGAAAGTTTCGTCTATGAATAGTTTTGATATGTTTGAAGTGCACAGAAATAAATGAAAAGAAAGGGAACAGTAAACAGAAGGAAACTGAATGTGAAATAAGTTATCTATAGAAAGGGAGGCCATCGTGAAAATAAAAATGGGTCATTTTGGATCATTTTAACTTGATCTGAATTAAAACGAGAAAGATGTTAACCTCACTTCTATTTTTAAAAAAGCGGTTGGGAATAATTATACGTATATAAATACAAAGTAGGAATTTTACTCTTGTTAAACAATGAAGTTAATGGTAAACGTTAGTCTTATTACTGACGTAAAAAAAAATTAAACCCAGTACACCAAAGGAAAAGTCAATGCAAACATTCTAATATTAAAGGGGGAAAGGTTTACTCAGCGAAATAATGACAGTGAAGTAAACTCTTTCTCCTCGATTATAAATACTCAATAGTTAAGACGCGTTGATAAATGGAACGGGGGGGAAAATGAATTAATTTAGTCCATATCGGATTCCGCGAAAATTTTTTGGATTATAAAGATTTTTGCAGAAGTTGTTAAAAGCAATATGTGAGTCAGATAAGTTTTGGAGAGAGAGAGAGAGAGAGAGAGAGAGTTTCTGGTAGTGTCATTGCTTATCCCTCGACAGTTTTGTTAAGGAGTTCCACAGTACTCACCACTTTCTTTAAAACCGTTGAAATTGCGTTTGCACCTTTGCATAAATAAAAGCAGGTTTAAGTACCTAGTTATAAGTCCTCCTTTGCAGAGTATCTGGGATCATTGCGCCGTCTTGACTTGCCCGAGTTCTTCTCTCGGTTGCCCGGCCGAGCTGAGATCGGCAAAAAGATAGCGCCTGCAAAGACCGAGCCAGTAAAAGTCGCTGTAAAATTCCCCTTTGCTTTTTATTGCAAAGTCACGTTCCGAAACACACACACAGCAGTGATTAAAAGTCCCTCAAACTTTCTAGAGACTGCCGGCCTGGGGGAAAAAAAATGATAGTGTGTCGAAGAAAATGACGTCTTTTAACTTAACCTTTTCCCTGTTGATATCACAACTTGAGAGGCAAAAGTATTTTTTTTTTTAAAGCGTTGTTAGAAAAAATAATGTCGGTCTTTCATCCAATCTACAACCCTCTCCCCCACCTCATGTCCCCCACATCCTCCCAGCAAACCCTGTTGAAAAAATGGGAAGTAAAAAGGGAAAAGGCATTTCATTTTTGTCGCTGCTGCTATTGTTTTCCCTCCTACAATAAATCCTGTCGTGAAAAGCTTCTGCATTTTTTTCCTTTCCAGTTAAGAGATTTCCTTTCTGGGCCCCGGCCAGCGTTTGATTGTCTTAGGTCTCTCACGAGGCAAAACCAAAACTACGAAATTGAGAGTCGCAGTTATGAAATCTACTTTTAACGGGCTATAATTCCTGGTGACTCGTGGTAGTCATATTCTCAGCGCGACAGGAAAGTACCTTCGCTGCACGAATGATGCGTTTCATCACCGTCTTCCACAAACACCACCACCACCAAAATCTTGATTGTGATGCTTTTCACAAAATTGTTATAATGTGGAACTGTTTTCACAATTCAAGCAACCATAAATACAAGTTACTACAAAAAAATTAATTTAGTATTATGACCAACTAGTAACTTGGCCAAAATATTCACACATAACAAAAAGATAAATGGCGTTATTCTTGTTGATGAATAACATTAAGTTATTTGTATCTTTATACTGATCGCGTGCAAGCTGAGGATTTTGTTTAGCTATTTTAGCTCTTGAAAATTCCTGGTAAGATTATGCAATTCGTATGCCACGGCAGCATTGTTATTCATGCGGTTGTCAAGATTAAAATAACTTGATATATGGAATTTTAGTCAATAACTTAATATATGGAATTATAGTCGTTGAAAAGGTAATGTCAGCTGCTCATTCCTAAAGCTGGGCCACTTGATTTTTCTGTAATCAGGGATTCTTGGTTGTTGTAGTCAAAATATGAACTTTCAACGAATGGAATATCTCTTGAGCTACAGTTATTAGCACGATAGAGATTGTACTGTATTTGTATAAAGATTGCAATTTATTATTATTATTATTATTATTATTATTATTATTATTATTATTATTATTATTATTATTATTATTATTATTATATTATTGATTTATCATTATGATTATTATTATTAATTTATTAATATCATTATTATTATCAATTATTATTATTATTATTATTATTATTATTATTTTATTATTATTATTATTATTATTATTATTATTATTAATTTAACCCAACTGCAGATTCACTGGCATGAACCCATAGCCAGAAGTTAGTTAAATTTCTTGTTCTTAAGCAGAATATTCTGCAAAGTATACAGAGCTTACTAGTATATGTGCTCTAAAAATATGACCTATGATAAATCAGTTTTGTATGTCGGGCCAAGATTCTTATTTTACGCTCTGTACCCAAATATTGTACCGATTGCCACAGTAACGATACTAAGGTGGTACTGGGGATGATAGTGACTTCCCTTGGGTATAATGACTTAGGATATAATGATGGTGGTTATGACTGCTATGAAAGAAAAAAAAAAAAAGACCATTTACTAACACTCGTTGTATCCTGTTTTCTAGGAGGTCCAGTCAAATTATAGTCGAGTTGGCCCGCGGTTTATCACGATGGCTGGAAGATTGTTCCAGATTTTCAGGGAGATGGCCTCTAGCGATGCATACAAACGGTCCCTTATGTGAACTATACAATACAACAAGATTGGCAATATTTCACCTCCATTTTTACACCCTTTCCTACACAAAATGGCCTTTGCGTGATATATAGGCGGCAATGAAGACAGTTTGGAAGGGTGTTAAGAAAAATGAAAATTACCCGGCCCGGGAAATGTATCAAGTCTCTGCCTCTTATTACAGTTGGAAGTTTATTGTGGTGCTTTTTCGTGGACTCCATATAACGTATTTGGTATATGCAACCATTCTTGGTTCTAAGACTTGTGTCCTTTTATTTTGGATACCATTAACGCGAGGAAAATTGCTGTCCAAATCAAAGATGTTGGTGTTTTTTCTTTGTTCATTTTGGATTTTAAGATTAGCATTCTGTGTGGTTTAGCAATGAAATTCATTTTGTGGCTTTGCTTACATTTTTGAGTGAACGCCTAAATCTTTATTATATGGATTAATAGGTAATATGCACTGTACTACAGAATCATTATACTAGAGAATCCCATTCACCATATTACGAAGGTGCTATGGCTTCAGCTTTTTTTTATTATAAAAGCAGAAATAGACGTGCTTGAATAAAAAGTAGAAATAGGCGTGTTTGGGTAAACATTTTTTTCATTTCAAGTATGCTTTGATTCATTCTATAATTTCATTCTCAGTCTGTACAGTGCTAAGCTTTCTTGGGTTCCATTCATTGTTAAGAAGGATGTTGTCTTCAGCCATCAGGTAACAATTATTTTTTGTTGAGTGTAGATAAAGATATCAGGAAGGCACAAGACCTAATATATATATATATATATATATATATATATATATATATATATAGTATATATATATATATATATATTATATTGACCTACATCACTTAGTGACCTAAATCCTGACTAAGGCCAACAACCACTTTGGTATGCAGTAAAGGAAAGCAAATTAGGGCAATAAGACTTGCATAATCTTCATACTGCACTGTTTAAATTTTCAAAAGCAAAATGCCATGAAATTAGTTAAGCTGAAAGGAACAAGATTTCCTGAATAATACCCTTTAGACCACGGGACGTCATTGTTTATGTCCATTGAATACACCTTCAATAACAGCTTTCTGATGATTAGAAATGTAATTAAATGTATAGTTGCAACATCTTACGGCCAAATAAGTAGATACCGTATAACGAAAGCGCTGATTCAGAATTGACATCATGTTCAAAAAACGCGACAAAACATGCCATCAAAAGAGCGGCGTTAGTTTCGTCGTCACCAGATTTAATTGGGAAAAGATTCTTTCAATGAAGGCTGGAGAGTGTTGCCATACAAGGCCACACAATAAACTAAACTTGGACCGACCATTTCCATCTAACCTGTTCCTTAAATTATGCCAAAATTCATGGACACCCTGAGAAAGCATGGGATGCACTGGCTCCTTTGCCCAAATAAGGGCCCTCCATTCTTCATGCAAGTCATCAAGCTAATGCTCAGACACTAAAGAAGGAAAGTTAGGCAGGTTTAATGATGGACTTCATCTGTCTTTCCGTACTTGCTGCTTCGTTTGGCTCCATGTTGTGCAACATAGCAGTGACAGTGTCTTCTTCTAAACGAAACCTCTCGCATATCTGACAGGAAAGTTGTGACAAGAACACTAAGCAGCTGTCTGAACGAAACCTGCTTTCATTTTTCCCTAGATTGTCTGCTTCAAGACTTTCTGTACATCATTTTCAAGATTTCGGAGATTTTCACATTTTCATTTCAAGCTTTCAAGCTTTTGAGTTAATAAAATTTTCAAGATCTTGAAAGATTTGCCAAGCGCTGGTAGCACTGGTAGTGAGCAGGGGGCTACAGACGGTAAAGTCTGGCAAACGCGCTTACAATACAAATTTCAGCCGCTCTTTTGATGTTTAAAAAAAAAAAAAAAAAAGCTTGAAACATCATTAGTTAGAACTAAAAATCCATCAAAAGTATTGGAATGTTTACTGAAACATTTTGACATTCAGGAAGATGTCTACATTCAAAGCATCGGTATAAGGAACTAAAGGTCAGTGCTCAGTTTTTGGAACAGGTACAGTATCCCACAATTTCCACTCATTAGGATAAATACGTCACCTGTTCAGGTTTTCTGGGATGATTTGAAATCAGTTGCATGAAGCCTTCAAAGAAGAGAAGCATCAACAGAAGATTGTATAATATGGGGAACCCTATGAGAAGAAATTAATTAGCGATGAAATATAAACATTAACGATAAATTTGTTAATAATTAAGAATGGTACATTCCATAAAAACATTCCCATAGAAGTGGTGACAAAACCCTCTAAGGATATATGGCAACGTGGTAAAACTAGTAGGCTAAGCAAGGTACCAAAGCTTTCCAGAATTACCACATCAACCAGGGAATGAAACTTATAGCAGATTGAAAGTAGAAAGTTCGAAGACTTGGAAGAATGGATTAAATATAGGACGAAATTTCCTTTGGTGATTAGAATAGCGACTGTTGCACTCTTAATTATACTTATCTGTCCATCCGCCCTTGGTGTTTTCGCATGGTAACACTTCGTCCCGGGCTTTAAATAGTTACACTATGTTAAAGTTTTAGGTAAATAAAAGGATATCTGGGTGTACATTTACAACTGAAAAGTGTTTTAATAATTCACTGTATGCGAATTACACCGTTAATATTCGAAATAGGATATTATTTAAAGCCCGGGACGCAGTGTTACCATGCCAAACACCACAGGCGGATGGACAGAGTATAGATTGCTCAATACACCTTTACAAAGGCATAAAAAAATAGAAGTAAAGTGAAGTGTGCCAGTGTTGCCCTCAAGCAAGGGACTTTATGCACAAAAAGATGACAGCGAGGGTACACAGGCTGTGGCGCAGCCGTTGTTCATAAATTTTTTTATATAATCACCATCTACTTTAGGGTAACAGTTACTAGACCGGGCACTTAAGATAACCAAAGTGAATCATTTGTGATAAGGGAATAAGTGAGTACCCTCAACTACTTAGCAATGCGATATATTTATGTGTATGTATGTAGGTGTGCTTGCTCAATTGTAGTATTCAAAAAAAATTATTGTTCTGTAAACAACAATAAGTAATGGTTCTAGTTATATTGATGTTGTAGTGTTTCTCAAGAGCACCACAATTTCATACTACATACAAGTCACTCATATTCAAAGGGAGTAAGACTTTTTAGACAAAATAATTCATACCACACGGCCACATTGTTGCCAATAAAATTCAGTTAAAGACAACAAACATTGGGACAGCATTATATGATAAATATAAAGAATTTATTTTTTTAAATTGTTAATTGCCTTGTGGCAATGCTTCCTCGAAACAAAGTCATAGTATTTCATTTCACAGAATGTTCGATTTAGTCAGGTAGGAAGACTGACAACAAAAGGATGCAAGAAGAAAGTGATGAAAGCGTACTGTGATATGAGAGAGTATATATACAAAAAAACCGTATTACAATTAAGACAGATGAATACGGTAATTAATAGTCCATCTTAGTGCTAGATGTTAGTTTGATGTATGTGTTACACTAATCGTCAGATAGTTTAGATACATAAAAAAATATTTGTTACAGATGTGGATAACGTATTACTAGTATTATTACCAATTCAAATTAAGGCCGTCCTCTTGATCAAGACAACCCTAACTGTGATGCGATTCACTCAGTTATGACCTAATCAATTAAAGGGACACGGGATAGGAATACGAAGTACAATCCAGTACAGTATTAAGGTTTGCATAATTAGTGATTTAAGATCTCGATGATTTAAGGGTTTACTCTACTGCCCGCGATTACGATGTCTATAATATTCCGGTATTCCCTCATACTCCCATATTTACAACTATGGTCATCATAACTGGTAATTCAAGAATAGCTTGGGTTGCCCCTGTTGTCACGGAACCTCTGGTTATGGCAAAAGCTGTAGCCTGATGACGTCTATCGTATCCTTATACTTTCTTCAGATTTTTTTTTTCATTGCTCCGCAAATTTATGCTCTTACTATATTTTAGTAATTTTTTTCCCAATCTAATGAGAAACCCGTCTTGCTCTCTTGACTTAAGCGTCTGTTTCATAGGTATTTGTACCCAAAATCCATTTTTCAAATAAGTGAATTTCTTTTATACCGCTGCAGTATTTTTCCATCAGTAACCATTGTCGCTGTAGTTTATTAGAATGTGATTTGGCCTCTTCATATATATAAGCCCGGTCACAAATACACAGAAGGTAGAGAGAAGATATATTGTAAATTGGTTTTGTACTATTCACTCCAGTTATCGCATGGGTGTCAACTGAAATGGCGGAAGTTAATCTTTTTTTTTAAACCACGCCGGATCCTTTTGATGTACTAAATACAATTCAACTGCTGGAGGTTGTAGGTGATTCAGTCACAATAGACGCAAGTATCTTGGGTACTGGTTTAAAATAAAAGGTAAATTTCCCATTACTATTATTTTTACTTAATTGAAACCTCGCAGTACCAGTAGAGATACATGCTAGATATATCTATCGAATCACAGAATATTTGCAAAAGTTCTAAGACATCCTGCTTTACCTGGTTTATCGTTTGCAATGTGGAGCATAAAAATTTTTTTGTAATTGGGACTTGAGCAAATTCCAAGTATTTTAGAGAGATTCATTTATTTGATGTTGAGCTGTAGACGTAGACTATCTCATGGTTACTCAAAGAAGATAGAGTTGAACTGGGAAGGTCAGACATGAAATGAAAGACAGGTGGCGTCTCTTACTTATAAAATTCCTCGTTCCTGCGGAATACATTATCGTGAAATTGTCCCAAAAATGACTTTTTGGATAAACCGTGAACTTACTTATGTAGAAAGATATCCTGCAATGTTTTACATGATAGGGTTGGTTCGGTTTATTTTCCCCTTTACAGTGCCCTACTTCTTTATTTATATTGAGTTTTCTCACAGAAGATCTTGCAGATATATAAACTAGCAGCATTTACTTCCAGAATATTCAAATTGCTGACTTCCTATTATGTTGCTGAATTCCTTTAAGCTTTCTCTGTTTTAAAATACAAATTTGTCGCGTTAGAAAGGAGTTCCTAGATACCCTACCTTTTCTTGTCTCGTTCTCTCCTTTTCAGCAGTTACTGTTAATGAATGACTCTGTCTCCAAACCGTAAAGAATCAATTTTATGCGTCCTTTGAATAGATATGATTGCACAATACATAATATTTATGCTTAGCTGTTTTCCATATGAAACTACTTTCAAAGTTAATTATTTACTTATTTTTTTGTTTCCATTTTTATTTTATTACGGCGTCAATAATCTAGGTGTTGTGACGCCAATTTTGGTTTATAAGAAATCAGTCAATTATGCTCCTTGTTAACATTGTGCGAATAGGTATGTTAGGCTGAGGTCCTTGGGTATGGTATTGGGTATGGTATGCCTTGTACTGGTGAGGGACAGCCATAGTCAGATGCTATTAAAACCTTTCATTTTGTGAGGTTCGGTGCCTTTGATTTTTAATGGCCCTGATTGAAAAAATATAACATCTTTATTTTGAATCTCGTTTAAGCTCAAATAACAACCTCTGGTTATTGTTATTGAGCTTGTTATACTTTTCATCGATAAAAATCTAGGGTTTTGAGATAACAAATATAAATAGCCTGATAATAATCAGTGGTTGTTATTTGAGGCTTATACGAAATAGATAGGTTGCTTATCAGCTATAATTTTATTTGATGTGACCCATACAGTAGATAAAGAATGAAAGAACAGATAAAATTCGTTTAGCACAAAGCCTCTCAAAACATATTTCTCTCTCTCTCTCTCTCTCTCTCTCTCTCTCCACCCCCATGGTCACTGAAAAAGTGAGATATAGAGAAAGAAAAGCTCTCCCCCAACAATAGTCATGAATATTACACACTTTAATCAAGCAAGTAAACAGTGCCTCCTTCCCTGCCCTACAACAGCCCGGGCCCCCACTCCCCCCCCCCCCACCCCCACCCTTCGGGAATATTTGTTTAGAAAGATTTCTGTTCATACTGTAGGGATCGGGGTGGGTCAAGGGCGGAGGGTCCTACGTACATACGTCCGTACGGCGCAAGTACAAAAATGAAACAATGAATGACAAGAACTGTAAAAGATGTATGAATGCAGGAGAGAGAGAGAGAGAGAGAGAGAGAGAGAGAGAGAGAGAGAGAGAGAGTAAAATTCTTCTGGCAGAATATAAAACTCCCGGAAATGGAAGACAAACAGAGATAGACCGTGTTCCTGGTACCGCTTTCGGAGGAGCAGAATGGTATTAAGATTCGTCAAACAGATCGCGAAGGGACACGTTTTACGATGTCCCGGGAGGGAGGAAGAAGTGAAAGTGTCTTTTTGTTCATTAGGTGCTTCAAGTCTTCTGTTGCTTATAAGTTGTACGGTAATTTACAAACGTTCCTTAAATAGTAGTAACTTATTGCATTTTGTACTGGTGCAGTGTTAGCATAATTATTCTCTTGATCGAAATCATCTCTTTCCAGACATTTAGCTAAATGGCAGTTATGTAGGCGACGAATTATTACTTTCACTATTTACAGTGGTGGAATTAGTAGAAATCTGTACTCGAGGGTCCTATTACCACGTGAATAATAATAGAGTTGTTATTGTAACTAACAATATTATACTCAACAGCTGTCTGAAATTTTTACTTGCCTGTTTAAAATTTTGTACACACTATATACTCAACAGCTGTCTGAAATTTTTACTTGCCTGTTTAAAATTTTGTACACTCAACATTACCTTTTGAATCTTTTTTAGATGAGTACTGCTGCTTTTATGATATTATTAACCCATGCTTGGAAATTATTGAGCAGTACACCAAAAGAGGAAAGGGGAAGTAACTACGAGTTATTTAATCATTTGGAAGTGCTTTTTATTGCTGGTAAATCGGAAATGTTTGTGTACACTGTAAAAAGACTGAGTGGGGCGTGACTCCCAAATGGAGGTTGTACCACAAGCCAATGTTTCTTTGAAAGTGAATACCAAAGTTCTCTAAGCGGCCGAGATAGTGGCAGTGATGTCATGCAGTCCAAAAACTCAAAATTATTGTCCAAAGGAAATATTATAAACAATAAGCAATGACTTTAAAACTTAAACGGAGTTTAAACGGGTGCAATGTAGAAGAAATTACCCATGTTTAGGAACAGTCCTTTCAAGGACGATTAAACATTATGTGATTTTAAATGAGCTGCCCCACTTTTACTTTTAAATTTTCTAGCATTACTGCTAATTTAAAAGGATTCTCAGGTAAGCAAACAGGAATGGTATTTGCATTGAAATCACGGAAACGGAATAAGCTTTCTTTTGGCCGTTCATTAATATATTATTCAGGTTAGCAATTATAGCATTGTCTTAGACTAGATGAGCTCATGGACTGTGCCGAAATGAAGCGGGTAACATTTACTGCAAAGACTGGGACGGATACAAAGACTAACAGTATAATCAGAAAAAAATTAAAACTATAATTTCCATATACATTGTACTCCTTACGGTATTCAGAGTAATTTTTTACGGAAGAGCTGCGTTCTCTCTCTCTCTCTCTCTCTCTCTCTCTCTCTCTCTCTCTCTCTCTCTCTCTCTCTCTCTCTCTCTCTTTTACCTTTATTCTAGTGAATTCTTGGCGCTAATACGAGTTGTGAAAGGCATTTTATAATGCTATAAGCCTCAGTTTTAAGGATAGCTCTTGCTCGGAAGTAGAATTGTAACCTATAACTTTATACAACGTAGGATTCATACTGTACTTTTGTAATGCGTTATTTGTGCATATTATATCCTTTATTTTTTCTTATCTTCCGTTAAAACTTTAATTTCTCCAAAATGCATTTTTAATAAAACGAATGGTTGTCAGAATTGGTGTACCTAATAAGAAATTGGGGTTATAGGTCATTTTGGTTCAAGTATAGCAATGTAGTCTTGTCTTGATGTTGAGGAAAAGGAAGACACTTGAGAGACTAATACCTTAGTGCACCAATGTTCTTCTTTCTTTGCATCTTTAACCACTTCTATGTGGGTCGATGTTTCCTTAGTGCACCAGGCTGGGACAAAAGAAAAAAAAATTCAACAGCAAGTGTTCACTACTGAGCAAACTTTACCAGTGCTGAGTAAAAACGAGCAAGAAAATTATGTCGTTCAAAGTTTCGAGAATTTTTTCAAGGTACTACATTTCTGCCCCGTGAGATGGTCCGTAACCCAAACCTTTCGGTAAACATAAACGCAATGAAATTCCTGTGCGAAAAGGTTCTAGGGAGCTATGCATAAACCAAGTAATTTCACACCCGTGCCCAAAAAAGCATATAATGTGGGTATGCTTCTTGTGTGCGTTTATGTTATATATAATCATTAGCAACAAATGTCGTTTAATATCCAATTCGCGCTACTTCGGAAATATCAACGGAGGGGAATTGTAACTAATAAATGGATTGGTGCTGAAGTGTCTCGCACACTCGACACAATACCCATCAATGACTGCAGTCGGCGGTCAAACCACTTAGCCATCAAGAGAGGTACAAGTTAATGTTGGATCTGCCGTACTTGTTTACCCATCGAGAGCGGGGAAATTGTACTTAGCGGCGGCATTAACCCACCTCCACCATGATCGGCAATTAGTGCGTTTAGAACACGTAGCCCTTTTTATGAATTTTTTTTTATCACATCACCCAGAATTTTATTTTGGGGGAAACCATGTACTTCCAACAATTGAGACCCTCTCCAAACACAACAACAAGCCTCACATTATTCTCATGTACAGTCGGCCAACGAGCAATTGGCGCAATCAATTCATTGTTCATTGTAAAAATACTGCCGTATGCAGGTGCCAGATTATTTACTTATCAATTAATAATATTTCCTTCCAGAGATGTTATACTTGAAATAAATTAAATTATAATTGAATATATTTATTTAACATATCAAAGATCATTATTTTTCAAAGTAAGCGAAATATACATCCACGGGTCCACGAATTCTAATTTTATTCTCAACTACGGTTTCGTGACAGCAATGGCATAAGCATTTGGAAGTTGGCGTTGCTGCCGCTCGAGTCAAGACCTAACATATCGTACTGCACTGGGGTATCGTCAATTCGTCACCTACAGCCGATAAACAATACATTAAGCTTGTCAGTATTCTTGAATAGCAAAGTGTAATTAAACTAATTTTGTCGTTTGATCTATAAAATCACTCGCATAACACATTCAGTAGACCTAAATTTGACTTCTGATTTTGACACCCAATTAGCCTAGGTCTATTTTCACCAGCATGCTGACTTGGATACGTAAGGTGAATGAATATTTAACCGACCATATCTATATTAATCTACTTTATTTGATTATTCCAGTTATTATTTTTTACTGGCCATCCTTTCCTTTTTCTTATCCTTTTCATTATTGCTTAGCATAATTTACTCAAGACCTAGCTATCTCATGTCCAAAAGCAATCATAAGAAATAAAACAAATATAATTTGGACTTTTTTTTTAATCATATTCCTTGCATGTCATCCTGCTTCATCTGCACACGTTGCAAAGCAGTGAGAGTCAAAGCTGGTGAATACATTAAGACAAAAGGCTTACTTTCATAAAATCATTCATGGGTTAATCTTACTGTAGCTATTCATATCTTCTAAATAGAAATTAATTAAAATTAGTTTCACACGTATGCCTAGACCTACCGCCATAAGCATATTTTAAGGAAAGGAAATATGAAAGGTGACTTTCTCGTTTTAAGTCTGTTTCAGATATTTACAATAAAACCTACTGCTGTAATCATGGTTGTTCTTTGACAGCTGCAACAATCATATTGCCTTGCTCTCTTGTGGCGCTTTGGGAGTTTCACTTCTAGACCGATTTTCTAAACTTTGCTCTTCTCTAAATAATTTGATTCGTCTATGTATGGTTCTCTTCTATATATTAACCCCTTTTCATAACTCTCTTAACAGGAACTTGCGCCAAATGCAGTGCACTAATTGTCTCTCTCTGAGCAGGGGATGTTTCTGTGACCGATAAATGACACATTGACTTTCGATTCCCATGCACATCACGACATCACATGGTTTACACTGTTAAGGTTATCATTGTTATTTTTTATCTTTAATACCATTTTGTGAGTTTCCAATGTTTTCTGAAAAATTTAACAAATGGAGTCGTTCAACTACCATCAGCTTATATTGAAATGATAATATAAGGACTATGTTTATATGATACTACTAATGATAGGAGTCTTCTATCTACTACTTAGTAATGTCAGTGGTTGTGATATGACGATTTTTATCACTTCGTTTCACTCACGTCAATTTTCCTATACAGAGAATAGTTCTACGCAGCTATATATATCATGATGTTCTAAAGATATCAGTGACTTTTTAACGTCATTACATAAGATTTCTTCCATCTTCGAAAAGAAAAAATAGATTAATAAGGCGCGAATCGTGCATCAGGCAGGCGAACTGAAAAGTATGAAACTCTGCCAATTCTAATTGGCACGAGTGTACTCTATGAACTCCATACCTACTAGCAGTCCTGTCTCTCTCAGTTACCCACCGAAGACAACCACCTTTTAACATTATTTCTTTTATTGGAAAACCACAGAGTTGAGACATACAACTAATTTTACACTCTGCCATTTATGGAGCATTTCCTTTCACCAAGGAGTCAACAACCCTTTAACAGGTGCTTTACTTTGAGAGACGTCATATTTGTGCCCCAAACCACATGCACGCCCCTAAGTCAGTTATGTTCAGATTCAATTGCTTGCTTCCATCTCGGCAGGAGTCCCTATGAAATAGCGATTGAGCAATTGTGTCAGGTTCTTTTTACATGAAGTATTTTGTACTCACATACATGAACGTCGTAGTGTTTGCGCGTTCATTTGTCACTAACGCGGCTCGTGGCAGAGGAAGGTACATATTGTATATAAAAAAAATGTGAAATATTCGTCCTGAAGCAACCAAATCCGATTCCAATTGTGGCTGTGTACCTTTCCTTATTTGAATTGCGCATTGCCCGAACCATGAAAATCTTTTATTTACTCAAATTGAGTTGTCACTTCGCGGCGAGCAACAAACATTTTCAGACTGCGACTGGAAGGACAGCAAGTTTCCGAGTATGAAGCGATTTATTTTTTAAGAAAATAAGAAATAAAAATCAGTGCCAAAATTTTCTCTTGTTCTCTTGAAGTCGTTTGGCGTTTGAGTTATAATTGTTTGTTTCAGACCAGTAGTTTCTGGAAGAAATATTGATATAACATGATTTATTTATTTTGTAGCTTTTTATTAATTTTTGTGTGTGTTTTTTTTATTAAACTTACAGTGTCGTGAACTCATATAAACAGTTTTCAAGTTTATAGTATCATAAATAAAACATAAAGTGCAAAAGTGTTCCCGAGTTATTTACATTATCTTAATTATGTACTGCATGTGAGTGATTCGTATAAATTTGGTATTTATATTGCGAGAAATCTTTCTGAGTACTAAAAGGTTTTCGTAAAAGATATAGGGAGGGTTTCTATTAATATTATATTGGACAGCAATTAGACTCATTGGTCATCACTGTCTGTAGATTATACATATCAGTGATTGCAAAGTTTCAAAGATTTTTTTATTATATAATATTGTATATCACAAAAACATATATTTATACACAAAAACACCCACATCATATATATATACAGTATATTATATATATATATATAATATATATATATATATATATATATATATATATGTATATATATATATATATATAAATCACTCGCGTCAGGCTTCAATAAGATGGGATAGTTTGGATTTTCAGATTCCATCCCGTCTTATTGAAGCCTAACACAAGCATCATGAATATATATATATATATATATATATATTATATATATAATATATATATATATATATATATGTGTGTGTGTGCGTGTGTGTGTGTGTGTGTGCGTGTATATATATATATATATATATATATATATATATTATTATATATATAAGATATATATATATATATATATATATATATATATATATATATACAGTGAACCTGCACTAGATATCATTCATCCTAAATATTTGAAATTGAAAGCTTCAGCTTCATTAGTCCTTTCTCCGTGTAATTATATTTTATCCCTTTGTACACGTTCTATTGGCAATACAACTTGTTCATTTTAAGATATATTTTTAGCTTCAAAAATCGATCTCCATAAATCGTGCGTGTTTTGTCGATTAAAACACTATCAATACTCTGATCTAAGCCTTCTCTTCCTCCTCCGACCACTTCTTTCGTAATGAAATCTAGAAGAGCAAACAGCAAAGGTGAAATAACATTCCCTTGTAGCAACCCACTGTTTACTGCAAACTCACTCGACAATACCCTTTTAACATTAATTTTTGCAACTTCCTCATTCGTGTATAATCTCAGTTAACTTTACTTGCTTAATGGTAATGCGGTAATCGCTCAAGACCTTCCAAAATAATAGTTTGTGGAAACTGTCAAATGCTCTCATGTAATCAGCATTAGTCATGATGAGGGATCTGTAAATATCTTAAATTTCTGCAAAATATATTTCAACACAAATATATGATTTATGTAGTTCCTGCCTTTCCTAATACCCGAGTTCTTTCTCACTAAATTTGTAATCATTTTCTTTTTTCTACCTTTCTGAAATTTAGTTTTCTGTATAAGAAAACTATTGAGATGGCTTTTTGTCTGTTCGTCCGTCCTCAGATCTTTAAAACTACTGAGGCTAGAGGGCTGCAAATTGGTATGTTGATCAATACAGCCCTCTACTCTCAGTAGTTTTTATTTTATTTAAGGTTAAAGTTAGCCATGATCGTGCGTCAGGCACCACTGTAGGTGCCAACAACACAAGGCCACCACCATGCCGTGGCTGAGAGGTTCATGGTCCTCGGCTGAGAGTTGCATGTGCCGTAGCTGAGAGTTTCATACAGCATGACTATACGCTGTACAGAAAACTCGATCGCGCCGAAGAAACTAAGGCATATTTATTTATTTTGCCTGTGTTCATTATAATCAACCACATACGATAGTCAGGTCACCTTTCTTAGATAACTGAACTTTGACCTCCAGTTCCAATTGGCAGTCATCAGGCATCTTTTCTTCACTCCATATTCTGCAGAACAGTTTGGGTATATGTGTTGTCATTACAGTTTCAGCTAAAATCACCACTACTGTGATTCCATCCGGTATATTTAGGTTTGTCTCGGCTTCTGGCATGTCTGACATTATCTCGCCAGTATCTCGTATTCATGACCTCACAAAAATGTTCTACGCAGCATTGCTAGCCCATCCTTCCTTGTTCCATTCATTTTCGCTCAATACTACTTCATTCATAGTGCTGGGGATAACTTGACGCCAATTCCCCTTCCAAAATATATGTTTTTGTCAAAGTCATCATTCTGTCCCTCTTCAGGTAAGATTTTTGAATAAATTCTTGCCAACAATAATCTGCTGTTCACTGCTTCCTATATATATATATATATATAATATATATATATATATATATATATATAATATATATATTATATATTATTATGTATATATATATATATATATATATATATTAATATATATGTATATAATATATATAATATATATATATATTATATATATAACATATGGTATATATGTATATATATATGTATATATATATATATATGTATATATATATATATATATATATATAATTAATATATATATATATACTATATATATAGATATATATAATTACCAAAAGGACCTCATTCAAAACTAGATGGTATCTAGCGGAGTTATTTGTTAAAAAAAGTTACAAGCTTTCAAGGACAAACATTCCTCGTTATCAAGTATCCATTAAGTGACCAAACATATAGGCCAGCTGTATTTATATGTGTGAGCTGCTTCTTGATTTTTTAATTACCCTGCTTCTCCTGTTTGACCCTGCCCTCTTGACCTCGACCGTTCTCTGCCCGCGGCGCGTTGTTCCGGGTGTTCATTTTCCATACGGTGTCTAGCGTTTGTGCGTATCTCTTCTATTGTGGAATATGATTTTTCTTGAAACGCTGTCTTCGAATCTGTTTCATGTGTTGCCTGCCATTGCATCGTTAGCGCCTGTTCTGAAGGTATTCTCAACAATCAGTCTGGCTGTTTTATAAGTGTAAACAAAATCCATATTTTCCTACTCTTTTGTGTGGTCTTTTCCCAAACAGTGTTTGGCAACGCCCGACGTCCGATTGTAGTGCCTTGTATGTTTTGTACGTGTTGCTAACTTCGCTCTTTGCAATAAGTCAAGAGTGCATTGCGGCTATAATATTAAATAATGTATATCAAGTCTGTATATGAGGAAAACCATCTTGGGAATTTGCAGTTCACAAATGAAAAAGGAATCTTAACCTCATTTCAAGCTGAAATTTGGTATTCTCACTAGGGCACCCATAGTCAGACGCGTCTCCGTAAGAATGTTCTAATACGTGGAGATTCGTAGTAGTCGCATTATATGAAAATAGCTTAAATACTCCAGGTTTGATATAAGCGAGTCACGGGAATTATACGGAGCGCTTAAGCAATATTCTTTTACAACAATCTTAATGTACAACTTTATGTTGTACAGTACCCTAGTGGGTTAGTGCCGTCAATGCACCTCATGAGGTGTACTGTAGGTGTTACTTAAGATTCTTTGCAGCGCGCCTTCGGCCCCTAGCTCCAACCTCTTTCATTCCTTTTGCTGTACCTCCTTTCATATTCTCATTCTTCCATCTTACTTTCCACCCTCTCCTTACAGTTAATTCATAGCTCAACTGAGGTTTTCCTCCTGTTATACCTTTCAAACCTTTTACTGTTGATTTCCATTTCAACGCTGAATTACCTCTTAGATCCCAGTACTTGGCCTTTAGCCTAAATTTTGCATTCAGTTCAGTGCCTTATTTTTAAGTTATACCAAACACATTCTAGTTGAAGTTCATAGCTTTGGGGACGGGCCTTTTATTACCCAGGTGTAAGGTGTGTCTGCATTCGGTGAAAGGACCTTTTGTCTTCATTAATTGAGCGATCAGACCCTCCAACGAGTAACGAAGTGGCTGCCTAAAGTACAACTGGGTAAACAAAAACTGCAGGACGCGCTGTGCTTAATTGCCGTGGCGATCGTATATTGTAACTTCTACCGACTTCCACGCCAGTAGTTTGCTTAATTTTACGGAGTAGCTGTGAAAATTCCATCTGCGCTGTTTGTAAGAGTGTTCCACCAAACAGTTGGGTTTGTTATATAAAGAAAATGTTAGTCAATGGCGTGTGTGGTTCATTAGGAAGTCGTGGCGTTTCCATGACATAACGAGTGAACAAAGTTATTTTTGTAGTATAACAGCTGTCATAATTGAGACTTGGGCTTTGCTTTACGTGTCAAATTGTTATTTTCTCTTCTAATAAATGTTTTTCGTCGCTATCTGTAGTTTCAGAACAATTACATGGATTGGTGTACAGCCAGCAACAAAACCGGCATCGCCCCGACAAACCTGGCTTGGAGAGATCATGCCCTTCTTTCCCTGAAAGGTGGCCCACGTTCAAGCAACCAGTACATAGTTAGAATGGTTCGAATGGGAGGAGTAGGGAAATTATGGTAATCGGGCAAAGAAATACAATAATGAATGAAATATTTTTGGACAAAGAGATAAGAAAAGAGAAGAGAGAGAGAGAGAGAGAGAGAGAGAGAGAGAGTATGAGGAATGGCAACGAAAGAAATGCATACAGTGCACAGAGAGAGAGAGAGAGAGAGAGAGAGTATGAAGAAGAGAGAAAGAAGGAGAGAGGAGAGAGAGAGAGAGAGCTTTTATTCCTGTTTAGTTATTAATCTAATGGATATATTTGGGACATTCTGCTTTAAGAAATGTTATCGTATATATTTTGGAAAATAATAATTATGAGATCTTATCACATCGTATTGTTGTAAATCGTTATATTTTCATGTAAAAAAAAGCCTTAAATATTATTGGAATTGACTATTCATATTAATATTATTCAGACGGAAATGTCCTTTTTCATTATCCTATAGCAGCTCTCTCTCTCTCTCTCTCTCTCTCTCTCTCTCTCTCTCTCTCTCTCTCTCTCTCTCCTTGCACGTTTGACGGCAATGACGCCTCACTGCTGGGGTGTCATCACAGGGCCAAATCATTGCAGAAGGGTTTTGTTTAACCAACAGTGAGCGCCTTCCCTCTGCTCATTGGCACTGCTCACCATAACAACACTTCTTAGAATTCCTTGAAACAGGTTTCCATTTGTAGTACGTCCTCCGGAGGATCCCACAAATGAACATTGACAATTTCACCTTGCACAAAATCGGTTTATTGATGATCTTCTAATAGCTTCTTTCTCATTTTGCTTGATCTTCTTTTGTCTCTTAGGAAATCAGAGTTTTTCTTTTTCTATCGGTGTTCTTGCTATCCTTCCGTTTGATTTCTCTTTGGTTTATCTCGCTTTCCTCCACCTCCTCTCATTTCCGCTTCCGGGATTCTTTCGTGTATCCAGTCTTCCTTTATTTCTCTCCTTGTATCTCTTCTCTGCAGACCTTCATGCATCCTTTTACTGCCTTCTCTCAGCCCCTCTGTCAGCCCACCTCCTCCTCTTCAGTATCTACAACTAATGCCATCTGAATTCTTCTTAGTACCTATAGGAACGTTCTTTTTTACCTCTCGCCTTCCTGGAGCCTTCTGTCCTCTGTCTTTTCTAAGTGAGCAGTTATGCCGTGTTTGGCATTCTCAGGATTCTTTTTAACTCCTCCAGAAGTATTCCGTCCTTCACCTGCAAAAGTAGCCTATCTCTTCCATCTGCTTCTGAAATTTTTCTTAACTCTCTCTCTCTCTCTCTCTCTCTCTCTCTCTCTCTCTCTCTCCTTGCGCTTTAACGGCATGATGCCTCACTGCTGGGGTGTCATCAGGGCCAAATCATTGCAGAGGGGTTTTGTTTAGCCAGCAATGAGCGCCTTCCCTCTGCTCATTGGCACTACTCACCAAAAAAAATACTGTAGTTCTTGAAGTATCGCCCCAACTCTGAATTTATATATATTCAGAATTTCTGAATATATATAAATTTAGAATTTCCTGCCATGGTGTTATATGCTTTTCAACTTCTTTTTGAACAATGACTTGTTTGTGGACGGTCCTCTGACAGCTTGTACTGTAGTTCTTGAAGCTTTGTATCGCTCCAACTCTGAATTTATATAAATTCAGAAATTTCTGAATATATATAAATTTAGAATTTTCCTGCCATGGTGTATATGCTTTTTCAACTTCTTTTTTTGAACAATGACTTTGTTTGTGGACGTCCTCTGACAGCTTGGTACTGGTAGTTCTTGAAGCTTTGTATCGCTCCAACTCTGAATTTATATAAATTCAGAATTTCTGAATATATATAAATTTAGAATTTCCTGACATGGTGCTAGATGCTTCGCAACTTCTTTTTGAACAATAACTTTTTTTGTTTGACGGTCCTCAATGAGCTTGTACTGTTAGTTCTTGAAGCTTTGTATCGCTTTCCAACTTGAATTTATAATAAATTTCAGAATTTCTGAATAAGATCTAAAGTTAGAATTTTTCCTGACATGGTGCTAAGTGCTTCCGCAACTCTTTTTTGAACTTTACGTTTGGGATGGCCTTTGACAGCCTAATGTTCGTTCCTTGAAGCTTTGTATTTCGGCTCCAACCTGAATATATATAATTCAAAGAATGAATAGATATAAATTTAGAATTTCCTGACATGGTGCTAGATGCTTCGCAACTTCTTTTTGAACAATAACTTGTTTGTGGATGGTCCTTTGACAGCTTGTAATGTAGTTCTTGAAGCTTTGTATCGCTCCAACTCTGAATTTATATATATTCAGAATTTCTGAATATATATAAATTTAGAATTTCCTGAAATGGTGTTATATGCTTTTCAATTTCTTTTTGAACAATAACTTGTTTGTGGTCGGTCCTCTGACAGCTTGTGCTATGTTGTTTTCACATGTTGGAGGGTTCCATATATGTACCAGTCTACCAGACATTTGGTTTCCTCCAAAAACTTGTTTTTATTCCTTGTTGTGTTTGATGGCAGACTCTCTCGTGGAGGGTGAGGAAAAGAGCTTGAAGCGGAAGGTTGGTTTGAGAATCTGCCGGAGGCTTCGACTCGTCTCCTCTCGATTTCGAAGTCTTCCTCCTTCCTTGGAGACAGACGGAGACAGTGTGTTCGTTCGTTCGTCCTCTTCCATGTGTGTCTTGAAGGGCGCTTTCCCGTTGGGATTCTTGAGGACTTGGGAAGCCTTTCATCCTCTTGAGTTCCGCCACCTTAAGTTTCACACTGGAGTCGACGCTTTTCCTTCTTGAGGTCTTCCACTTCTTCAGTAGGCGCTAGAACCTGAGCTCGAGGTCTTTCCTCTCGGATTCGCGCTGCTTCGGTCGCGTCATTTTGATTCTGGATGAGCCTCGCCATCCGCGATGCTTATTCAGTCCTGAGCTGCTGGCTTTCT
>NC_087217.1:4827657-4954105 GCF_015104395.2 Macrobrachium nipponense
ATATTTGTTAAACATATAATTATAAAAAAATTAAATACCATTTGTCAGTATTACTAAAATATAATGAAAGTCTATTTCAGAATCTTTAGTCTCTCTCTTTTGTCCTTCTACAGTTACATCTTTTTAAAAGAAACAGGAAAAATCTGAATATGTTTGGTAACTCATAAGACTTTACTATGCCCCCTCCAACCCCCTTAAGGAGTTTCGTAATTTATGAAGGACTCCTAATTGGTTGCTGCAATATGTGTGATCCACAGTTTGGCTTTTTATCCCTTCTGCAGTTTCTAACCCTAATAAGGTAGTGGTCTTGCTCTTTGTTCTTGTCAGAAAATCTTAAACACAAAATTCACAAAAATCATTTCTGAATCTCACTAGTCACATTTATTAACGACAGGCTTCCTGCACTGACCTCCAGACATTTTTAAGGTATATTTGGGGCTACTCACAGATCTTATAAGAGAAACTATTTGTTTAATTACAGTATAAATTTATTTACAACCCATGAATTCATATTCATATAATTGTGATTCAGGGGAGAGGACACTGTATGCATGTATGTACTTTACAGAACTAAATCAAGGTATCTGAACCATGACATGAAAGCTATTTGAACATCTTCAAGTACAATTATTACTAGGAATGTAACAATCCACAGTTATACGGACCTATAATTCAACGTGCTTATTTACATTGCACAGTCTAAGGTAGGCTAGCATGTAAGAATAACTTAACTTTCATAACTAGCAAAGACTTGTGCTGTGGAGAGGGATAAATGAAAACAATAAACTATTCCTGAAGGTTGACAAGTTAGGCTACTATTGCTAAGCTAAGGTTAGGCTATGGTAGGCTACCTTTAGTTATTTGATGATCAACCCTGGTAGACTAGCTAGATGGTAAAGTTTACTTGCAGACCAACTAGTTTGTTAAGTTCACTTAATGGCTCGTGGACGTCACTAAGGCCGTTTTATTCCGCTGATCAATAGTCATAATGAAACTGTTTCATCACTTAGGGGGACTTAAAATTCGCATTGTATATCGGTTGCTCTTTTGGCTTTATTTTTTGCATGCAGTCGATTAGCTTCCTTTGGCTCGACTGCAAATTGCTGTGATAAGTCTATCAACTGATTTTATTTTGTTTCTTTTTAACTGAAATTGCATCAGTTAACAGATGTATATATTTGGTGAGCGGGACAAATAAAGATTTGTCATTTGAAGAATCTTGATTAATTTGTTTTCGCTAATAATGTCAACATAGACGAGAGTGCCGAGATTAATTGTTGGTTATTTTGTGCTGGATTTATTGTACACAGATTAATTGAAGTCATTCATTCAGTGGAAAAAAATATTGCGACTTTTTTTATTTCATTATTGTCTAAGTACATTAAGACACAGAGAAAAATGAAATGGTAGTTAACGAGTTTTACCGGAGTGGCATTGTACGGATTTCCCTCTGCATGCATAATAAATCGCTAATCAGTCGTTTTATGCTGAGAGATAGGAAGCAAATTCTTCATTTCATCATTGTGCGAGGCGAGTTTATATTAACAATAGTGCGCTTGCGTGCGTGTATGCGCATGTATATATGTATATTCCAAACAATGCACGCGATCCTCTTTGTTGCGCTCTATGCATTCATGGGAGAACGGAAGAATGCTAATCTCCCCAAATGACATGGAGTTGCATAAGCAGGGCCATTGCGAAAAACATCCCATTCGAGATTAATGACCCAGGGAGAGTTTTCATGTGATTCTGAAATAATTCCCGTGATGGAATGCATTTAGAGACGAGGTTCTCTTCTCTCTCTCTCTCTCTCTCTCTCTCTCTCTCTCTCTCTCTCTCACTGACCCGGAACCTTTTGTTTTCTTTTGGACTCGGGGTCCTGGAATTGGATTACAAAAGCTTAAACCTATTGATACTCTTTTGTTATCTCCTCTTTTCCCCCCTAATTTTTTCCCCTTTTCATTTTCCGTGTTCGTCTTTGCTTTCATTTGCGGGATGGACTCGCTGTATGAGTGCAGATAAAAAGGCGCGTTAATCTCAAAATCATTAAACGGATGACTTCTTTTTTTTTTGTTATTCATAAATATGCACACAATAGTTTGTGAACCATATTAATATGGAAAACATTTACACTATTTTGTTTTGAGGTGAGGTTGCCATCCACGTGCCCCTCTTCACTGCTGACTGTCACCCTTTTTAAGCAGTTGTTGCATAGCCCAAGGAAGGAACTGTAGATTTATCAAGAAGCGCCAAGATTACAATGTCCTCTCCCGGAATTCAAACCCAAGATATATATATATATATATATATATATATATATATATATATATATATATATATACATATATATATATATATATATATTATCTATATATGTATATATATATATATATATATATATATATTATATGATATATATACACTATATATATATATAGAATAAATATATATACAATAGATATATACATATTATTCATATATATATATATATATATATATATATATATATATATTATTTATATAAATTATATTATAATTTTAATATATATATTTAATATTTTATATATATACATATATTATAATATATACTATTATATATATTATATGTGTGTGTTTGTGTATGTATATGCATTTTCCACAGTCCACTAGCAAATCTGCAGATATTTCCAGTGCCTTTTCAGTCTTCAGGTGGGATAAACTAAATTGCTATAGTACTGTTTTATTCATTTATTCTTAAGCCGACACTTGTTTCGACCAGCCATGGTTGTCGTCTGAGTTAGTCTAAATTCACAATCGAATAACGTTGTAATATATAGTAGAATTCAGCCGAAAAATTATTGAAAACAGGATTCGACAGTTTTTAATAAAATTAAAACCCGCGCATGCATATATATATGTATATATATGTATATATATATATATATATATACATGTATATATATATATATATATATATATATATATATATATATATATATATATATCAGTAAACTGATAAGTCAAAAAAGTTCCCAGGAAGAGGCCGGATGTAAAGGGAAACTGTATTTCCTTTTCTGCTCTATGGTCTCTCCTTTGTTTTCATTGTGGAGTACACCGATATCGATATATATATATATATATATATATCTATATATATATATATATATATATATATATATATCTCGCTTAATAAATTCCCCCTCGGTTAAGCATATATGAAAATATATTAATTCCGAGATAGAGCGATTAGATATTAAAGGACATCTGTAGTTCGATATATGTATATGAATCAGGTAATGTGATAGACTTATATATATATATATATATATATATATATATATATATATATGTGTGTGTGTGTGTGTGTGTGTGTATGTATATATATATATCATATATATATATATATATCATATATATATATATATATATATAGATGTATACGTATATAACATAATTACTTCTCATGCTGTTTCTATGAATGATCGTTATGGAAGTATACTTGAGACAAAAATACGAGTGGGTATATGTATATGTTGCACGGATTTCCTAACGGGAGAAAAAAGAAAAGTTTTCTCCCGTAGTACGGTTAGTTAAACTGTGTGCTTGGCTATGTATGCATGTAGGTGCCTGTGTGTGTGTGTGTGTGTGTGAGTAAGGTAGATTAATAGTGCCCAAAACTATACCAGAAAAACTTGAGGAAAGCACACAGGACATTATTTAATCCGCGACGCTCCAGCATCGATAATGCAGCGTCTATTCAATGCATTGCCAGCTCATCTGAAGAACATACGAGCGAGCGTTGATGTGTTTAAGAATAAGCTCGACAATTATCTAAGCTGCATCCCAGACCATCCAAGATTGGAAGATGCAACATATACCGGAAGATGCATTAGCAATTCTCTGGTAGACGTTAGAGGTGCCTCACACTGAGGGACCTGGGGCAACCCGAACGAGCTGTAAGATCTGTAAGGGAAGGTAAGGTCTCTCTCTCTCTCTCTCTCTTCTCTCTCTCTCTCTCTCTCTACGTCTTTGTTATTATTTGTTTAAAGCAGAATATGGGTTTTTACTGATATTAGAAATATATCGTAATAGGAATTTAGGTGAATTTCAGAACTTGACGACTAAAATCCGTATGGAAATGTAATTCTCCTGCTCTCTTCTCTCTCTCGATCTCTCGTCCTTCTCTCCTTCTCTCTCTCTCTGCACGCCTGTACTTTTGTGCTGTGCTGAAGCAAAAACTTTAGATTGCGGCCCTGTCATCATCTTTTGTGCAGCGCTGCCAAAATAGGATTGTGTTTTGTGCATGGCAGTTCCCTTTGTTACAAAATGAAAGATGTTATAAATGCAGAAGGCATCTGGAATTGATGATAGAGAAAAGTTGCAGATATCACGTAGTCTGGAGCGGTAGGGCCGTTTTTAAACTACTGGGAAAAACTTCCTGGCTCCCGAAGTATATATGAAGTGGATCAAAAACAAAGATCAAAGCTGTTTATTATTTCCTCTTGCACACTGCGAACGAAATGACTTTCAGAATACCAAGAAACGGATTTACATGTCCCCTTTGCCGGAAAGACTTAGGAGACGCGTGTGAAATTAGATAAAGTAACGGGAGGCAAGACACAGGGAGAACCTAATCCTGTTTGTGAAGATATAGCTCTTACCCAAACGGAGACGGCATGGCTCTTCCTTACGCCTTTAATCCTTATGAAGGAGAGCAGAGGACGTACTTTAAACCCGAGGAGGAGGAGGAGGAGGAGGAGGAGGAGGCGACAGGACAAAAGGGGGGGTGGGGGTAGAGTGCTCCATTTCTCAGCCATACGGTAAATGGATTTCCGCGTTAGCTGGGACAAGGATCTGATTGTTTCGTGCTTCCAGGCCTAAAAGATATGTGTGGTCTACCCTGGGCCTATATCCTATGGACTCGGAGTGCCTCTCAGGGGCACAAACTTTATATTCCAGAGTTCCTGGCGGGGCCTGAATTGTCGTTTTGTTTCCATTACGCCTGATAGCATGGCAAGATGCGCCATTCTTGGGAAGTCGAGCGTTAGCTCCCATTGCAATCTAATTTCGCTCATGTTTCTTCTCCTTGCGATGAACTGGACTACTGGCTTTAAGGAGAAATGAGATTAATCTCTCTCTCTCTCTCTCTCTCTCTCTCTCTCTCTCTCTCTCTCTCTCTCTCTCTCTCTCTCTCTCTCTCTCTCTCTCTCTTCCAGATTCTAAAACATTCGGGTCGACAATTTTTTTTTATTTTCTTTACCATTCATTTCATTGTATTGCTATAGAAATGTTATGAAGTAAATCTCACAGTATGACATCTCATCATGAAAAGGAAAATTCAACCAGAAAAATGTTGGGAGAAAGACTGATATTTTCAAGAGAGGTTTTGCAGAGTTCCAAGTTCTATAGAGGAATAAAACTAATGGCCCATACCCTAAAAATATATGAATTATAGACGTAAGACTTAGACAGGAGATCAAGATCGGACGCCAGAAGCTAAGCGTTATGAAAGGGATTTGTGCAATTGATGGAATGTTTTCCTTACTCAGGTTAATAGAGTGGTACAGAGATGCAGAGGACCCTTCATATGGTCTGTATCGAGCTAGAAAAATCACATGATAGATGTAGAGATGGTTTTGAGGGAAGGGAGGGCGCATCGGAAAATATATAATAATCTATTACAGTGAAGATGTCTCGAAAAGTAAAATCCATCTGGGGGTGGGGGGGTTAACCGGCAGCTATCACGTCAAGGTAGGACTACACCAGGGATCAAGCGCTGAGTCGCACATCGTTCAATATTGTGCTGGATGTAAGGGAGGAGCCCCCTTGGTGTATTTTCTGTGCTGATGACATTGTTTTGATGGGAGAAACGAGAGAGGATCCAGAGAAAGACTTAGAGATGTGAAGTTTTGCGATAGAGAATAGGGGGATGAAGATATTTCAAACAAAGGCTGAGTTAGAAAAGATGGTTGATGACTAGAGCTACTGCTAAGTTGGGACAGATGAACGTCAAGAGAGTTTTTAAGTATCTGGGCTCTGGGTTCGATAGCAGTTGCAGAGGGATATAGAGGGTAACCATGAATATCAAGGCGAATGGAGTGATATGAGGGTGGTATCGGGCGTACTCTGCGACAAGAGTCCCTGGTATGCTGAAGGGCAAGGCGCATAAGAGGTGGTAAGACCTCCTGTGTTGTATAGGGTAGATGGGGCACCGCTGAAGAAAACAGAACAAAATAAGTTAGACTGCAGAAATGAGGATGCTGAGATGGGTGAACGGAGTGATGATGGGGTAGGATAAGAAATGGATACATCAGCAAAAGTCGTTGAAGTGTCAAAGAAAGTCCAAGAGTCAAGACTGAGATGGATAGGCAGCTGTTGAGGGGGGGGGGGGGGGGCGATGATTAGCGACATGTTGCAGGAGAGATGGCGGACATGGAAGTGCCAGGGAAACGAAGGAGAGAAGGGGGAGACTTCATTCGAGAAGATATGAGACACAAAGAGTAGACGAATGGGGGAAACAAGGCAGGAACACCTGGAAAGGACTCATTAGCAACAGTGACTTCAAGGAGGACTTAAGCTGAGTAAATTATCTTTTATGTCGTCATCAGGGCAAAATACAACCATTGTTTCTTGTTTTCACTTTTTATTTTCTATATTTTTGGATTGAATTGCATGATAGTGGTGTACTTATATACATGCACTTAGGTTTATTTCTCTCTCTAGTGTTTTGGCTTTTATTTTTAGCTTGTTAGGTGCAAAAACCAATTATACCTTTGTTTAAACAGCGGAGGAAGTGAAGAGTCAAGGAATAAAGACTGCATCATCCATTGTGACTCGAAAAAGCAAATTATTGCCACGGAAATTAATGAGGGTGGGCTACAAAAATTGCTCGTTTTCTGGTTGGCAGTCATAGGGGCACTCTTTTATTAATGAAGAGGTTACGAGCTCATCAATGCGGACCAAATGAATGCTACTGAAAGGGGTGAGAGTCATGTGCCCATGTCAGACATTTGGGTCAAGAGCAAACAATTCCTGACTTGACAAGAGTAACTTAGGTTAGCTTATGAAATTGATTCCGTGTTATTTTTATAATGAATTTTATTAAAAGAAAAAATATTGAAAGAAGAATGACTTCCTCTCGAGCGTGTAATGGACACTTGGGCCACGATAGCCATGGAACTTGGTCTTAGATTTTATACTTCATAAATATTCGTTTATATATATGTATATGTATGTATGTATGTATGTATGTATGTATGTATGCATGTATATAAAATGACAGGCAGAAGGTCTGTACCCAGCGCTTTCTTGTGTTTATTTATGCATCGTCGGGGGACAAGAAAGCGCTGGTTACTGACCTGCCTGTCATTTCCCTTTCGTATTCGCTTATACACTGAAGTCACGGGTATCTATTGTGATTTTTGAAGCAAGTATACATATATATCTATGTTTTTATATATATACACCAAGTAATTGTGCATTGATTGTAATCAATAGTATATCGTGTATAGGTATACTGACTGATGTCTGTCCGGTGGTAAAAATAATGACAAGTTCCATCTTATTAGTTCTAGCCAAATATATGCCACAATTCGCATTTCCATCAAAGCAAAATTACCTAAGAATAAAGGTGGATTGTAATTATTCCTTTCAGGTCATCAATAGGTCAGTGTACCTCTTCAGTGTCTTTCAGCCCCTGGTCCCGTTCATGTCGAATCTGCATTATTGCCTTCTTAAATCTGTCACTTAAAAAAATGGTTTTATCATCACACTCCCTCCCCGTTTCTTTATTGTATGTTTATTTTATTCTTTTTTTATCTTTTCACTGTAGCCAGGCCAAACTTGGCATGTTTTTCGGCGCTGCATTAGGAGATAGATGAGACGAATTCAATGACGTATATTACCAATTGTTTGGAAAATTAGACCTTGAATAGAGCTTTATTTGTGAGGGCATTATTCTGGCTGTAGTAGTACTACTTTAAACATTTTCATATGTTGCACACGCCACTGGTACAAGTAAGGTCCTTGAAATACACTCGAAGTATATTTAATGGACCTTGGGTACAAGAATATGCGAGTACTTGTGCGCGTCAGTAATGTTTTGTAATTTACCGTGAGACCGATGCATCCTTCCACTCAAATGCTCGCATTTCCGCCGATGATGTTTACGTATGCATGTGCTCGGCGCTCGTTAAAGACGTTACGACCTCCAGAGATGGTGTTCCTAATCAAGCAATTACTCTTTTACTTCCTGCCGCTGAGCTAACCGAGACCGAACGCCTCTGTCTCTCGGCATCATTAGCACAAACGACTTTTCTCGTAACGGGTCGGAATCGCCCTGTTTAGTGGGGCGGCACTGGCTAGATGGGGAGGAGCTCGGAGATCCCACTTGAACCTCCGCTTCAGATTCATTTTGTGTTACAGCTTCCGCTTTCATGTTACTGGTTTGGTATTTTTCTCTGTTTCCTTTTCACAGGAGGGACTGCCACTTGGAAGGACTGCCGGAATGTGTAGATAGTATGTGTGTGTTTGTGTGTGTGGCGCGCACGTATTAACTGTGTTTGTCTGAGAGATACAATGGAGAGAGACACAACCTTACTGTAACATATTTCAACGTGCTTTACACTCTCAGTATGTATATATAGTATATATAACTTTACGGATATGATTATATATATATATATATATATATATATATGATATATATATTTATATATATATATATCCTATATGAAACCCATTTTAAATTTACTTATTTATATTTATAGTTACCTATGTAGTTTTATTGCGGCGTCAATAACTGAGGTGTTGTAACGCCAGTTTTAACAGTCATAAATCAGTCAATCAACGTACTTTACTCGTCTATAAACTTGTAATAATGAACATTACGTTTTTTTAGGGAAGTCATACTGTTGCCGTTTGTGTTTGCTGCATAGCAAAAGCGAACATATCGTTAAAGTGAGGTCCGTTACAGTTTAATCTAGTACAGTATCTCACATACTGATTTTATTATCGAAAAATCTTTGCCGTTATATTTTCCATGTTATTGATAATATGGAGAGTGGTGGTAGTTGGCATTGTTATTGGTTTAAAAAGAAGACATTTTAACGGTAAAACAGTGGAAGCTGAGAGCTGCTTTATAATCGTTAATAAATCGGTTGATAGTTGCCAAAACATGTTTGTTGCATCGGAAGTTTATCTATCGTATTTTGGAATATGTACATCTGTGAATGATTTAGAATTTCTCTCTCTCTCTCTCTCTCTCTCTCTCTCTCTCTCTCTCTCTCTCTCTCTCTTCTCCGTAGGGGGGTAGTGCCGTCAGTGCACCTCATTCTGTGCAATTTAAACATTGCTTAAGGTTCTTTGCAGCGTCCCTTCGGCCCCTAGCTGCAACTACTTTCATTCCTTTTACTGTACCTCCGTTCATATTCTCTTTCTTCCATCTTACTGTCCACCCTCTCCTATAGTGTTTTATAGTGCAACTGCGAGGTTTTCCTCCTGTAACACCTTGCAAACCTTTTACTGTTAATTTCCGTTTCAGCGCTGAATGGCCTTAGTTGCCCCAGTGCTCGGCCTAATGCCAAAAATCTATATATAAATCAAAATTCTCTCTCTCTCTCTCTCTCTCTCTCTCTCTCTCTCTCTCTCTCTCTCTCTCTCTCTCTCTGAGCTGCAATATACGGCTTTGTTCTCTTTGCTCAGATATGAAAGGTTATTCAAGTACTTTAGACATTCCAAGTGTACATATCCCTCCCTGATTTGTCCTCCTTTCTCCTGTTTGTATTGTTAGTGGCCCTGACAGTACAAGTTTGACAGTTCTATAAAACCCTTTAAGTGGATTATCAAACATGGAGACACTAATATGGAAAGGTCACATGCAGTCATCAACCTTTACGTGAAATCGAACGGTGAGTATTTTCGCGAGGTAGGAAGGAATTTTTAACCTAATGCTTTTTCCACTCAAGTAGGAAGCTCTGACATGAAATAGAATGAAAAATAAGGCTGTTTATTAAATCAGATAAAGGGCATCACTAGTAGAGTTTTTTTTCGTGATATTTCATGAAGTCTGGTAATTGTCTTTTTATCGAATCAAAAACGAACGAGCGAAAAGCTATCAATAGCATCATGAATACGACGAGAAGGGGAAAAGTTCAATTAGAAATAGTCTTTGAACGGAATGGTAAAACGTCCCTGAAAAAATATTCATGGTTGAGATGCTGGGGACTTGAATGATTTTTTTTTTACTAGTGTGAATGTCTTAGTATGATGACTACCTTTCATTTATTTGATCATTTGATAAACTGAAACTTTTAGACGTTTTTACCTGACCTACCAGAGGGGAAAATAATCTATAAGGTGAGAGAGAGCTGGAGTAAGAGGAAACGTCTTGTAGGCGTGGGAGCAAGATCTCTGAACCGCTCCTTTCTTCCGTCATCGCACACAAACTCCCCCTCCCCCTCACAATCTCTAGAAAGGGTGCGTCAAAAGGCCGGGGACCCACGACAACACAACTCCATTTGGCAGGTAACTCTCAAAGACAACCACGACCAGAGCGAACAATGCAATTCCTCGGGCAACGCCGGAAGGGGGAGCCCTGTCTCTCTCTCCAGCCAGCATCCGACCCCCTCAACCTTTAACCACTCTCCCACCGCCCACTCAAGATAGCTCCAGCCTTAATCCGATTTACCTTTCCATTAGTGCCAACTGCTCAAACGAGCGCTCAAGCAAATAGAGACCCATCGTGGAGTAACAATGCCGTCGATATGGATCCGGTATTGAAATCCCATAGAGACCGAATGGTGTTAATCAGTCGGCTCGCAATGCTCCGTCCCTCAGCCATTTGTCTTGTAACACTATCAAGGAGAATCGTTGTTTTCAGGAGGTATCGGTGTCAGTGGTGTTGTCGTGAGGAGGTGTTCTGCAAATCTCAACTGCTGAGTCTTAATTATCTTGCGATCGTTTCTCAGTGGAGGGGAACATTTTTTTAGTCGTCTGATTTCCTCAGAATGTAGCCTATTTTTCGGCGACGATGACTTTGTTGTTTGACCTCAGCAATTACTCCCATCGTAGAAAAAGAGGCTTTCGTTGGATTTTCAGGTGCATTGTTTATGAAAGTAGTATCGGAATAAATCCGGTTGTTTACGTTTAGAGTGACTGACGTTTCCGCACAGGAAAAGGAAAATAGTCAGTCAAATAACAGAATTTGTATGCGTTTTCACATTATATCATGTAAGTTATATCAGGTAACTAGAAGCACCGTCTCGAAAGAATAGGAGGTTACTGAAAAAATCCTGTAATCGTCGAGAAGACGACCTACATTAATTTAATATAGTCTGGATGTTCCACTAAATTCTCTGTAGATGTCACTAGCTAGTGTTAACCTGTCTAATTATACTCTGTTTTTTTCCATCTGTCCATCCGCCTGTGGTGTTTTCGTATGGTAACACTGCGTCCTGGGCTTTAAATAGTTACGCTATGTGTAAATTTTAGGTAAATAAAAGGATATCTGGGTGTATATTTGCAACTGAAAAGTGTTTTGATAATTTACAGTATGCGAGTTACACCGTTAATATTCGAAATAAGTTTATTATTATTGTTGAATGTAAGCTGAATGTAACTATCTAAAGCCCGGGATGCAGTGTTACCATATGCAAACACCACACGCTGGTGGACAGATGGAAAAAAACAGAGTTTAGTCTTTCATGATATTTGTTTTGATATGGAGCCCCTTCTGGGTTTATAAAGTCATTGAAATAAAAAAATGAATAAATAAAAATTAGAAGTATATAGTCACAAACTTATTTTTGGGCAGTCTGTCTCAAGCAAGAATAGGGTATGACACCAATGAGATATTGTGGGGTGGGGAGCGGGTGGGGAATTAGAGTAATTAATGCACAGCATAAAACCCTGCTGTTATACAAATCTTGGCTTACACTTATATCTCTGCCAAGGTCCAACTCTTGAGTGTCGGATGTGAATACTCAAACAACCTCCGACTAAAGACTTAGAATCAGCATTCATGACAGAGCCCAACCCAGTGGTTTTATATGACAAGAGCCCCGGTCAAAAACCTTTTGGCCTGGACTGACCAATGATGAACCAGTAGCCCTTAGATTAGCTCCATAGAATTGGTTTATGAATTTCAAACAGACCAGACAACAGTGAGGAGATAAATTTTGGGGGCAGATTGTTTATGGCCAGATTTCCACAGAGACAGAGAGTTTTTCCTGGAGGTAATCCCTTTAGCACTGAAAGCTGTGTTGAAACCTAGTTGTTCTAGGTCCACTCAAAGCAGAATCGGAGCCTACTTCTTACATTTGCCTTTGTGAAAGATTTCCTCAGCAGTGCCAGTGTCTGATAGAAATGCGAGGTTCTTTTAATTATCCTCCAGTAAGAATCCCCCATTAATAGAGATCCCGGCTAATGGAACCTTCATCCTGAATAGCCAAGCACTGTTGCTTTGCTCAGAGGTAGTTGATACTCACTATGCTTCGGCCGAAGGACATCAGGAAGGGAGTCCATTGCATTACTTGACAGTTGGTACCTCCCAGACATGGGTAAATTAAAACAAAGTGTGATCCGACCTCCAATTTACTTAGGATGCATGCAAGATTTTCCCCGCTCACATAAGTTGTAAACATTATATTCCTAACTTAGCAAGATGTGGTCTTCATAATTAATATGCATACTTAATACTATTCATACTAACAGCAACGATCAAATAAAAAGGATACAAATTAAACACGTTTATATATTCTCAGTTATTAGTGGAAACACAAAATAATTGAACAGAAACATAGCCTAAATTCAGTTCACCAAATAAATTAAAACTTGCTAAAATCTATGGTCAAATAGAGCCTTGTTTCACCAACGAAAATTAAAATGAATAATCTATTTTATTAGAAACAATTTTTCTGTACTTTTTAACATGCACATTATTTATTTGGTACATTTTTCATTCTAATAAATCATAAATTTCCTATCCTAAAATTCCTGTATCTTTAACTCAATGTGAAACACCTTTTTTGCACATTATTTATTTTGCACATTTTTCATTCTAATAAATAAATCATAGATATCCTATCCTAAAATTCCTGTATCTTTAACTCAACGCGAAACACCTTTTTCAGACCTTTGTAGGCTCTTCCATAGACCTTTCCTAACCCCCAAACAACAGCAACAACAAAGTAGTTTGTAGGCTTACTCCCCAAGTAACTGATAACTCATAGCCTGTTGTGATAATTTTATAAGGGTTACCTTGATAATTGCAGTGTACGTCAGGTCATTTACTAGATCTGTAACTGGAGGACTTATTTTCCTTAGTGAAGAGGAAAACAACTTTGATGGATATATCTTCTGGTATTGATCGTCCTAGAATAATGCTGAGCCACTAACTTTTCTATACAGCAGAAGACTGATGAATATTTTTGTCTTATAAGTATGCAAACGTAATGGTAAACTTTGGTTGAAGTGCTAATGAGCTGGTGTGTAGATAATTGGCTTGTAAATTTTAAATCTAACTTAGGTGACTGTAAAATTAAATGCAAGTACTTACAACAAAATAAATGTAGATAAAACATATTTTAAAGGAAAAAGACACTCGGCAGGTTAGAGTAAGACCAAACCAACTTTCTCAAAAGTTTACCTGTTTTGACTGGATATGTAGATTGAAAACTAGTGGCAAGTAATTGACTAAACATGTAGACAGAAAACTAGTGTTGTGTTTCGTTGATGAAGCTTTTGCCTAAACCTTATTTTGTTAGTAAAGCTTACTTGCTTTAGGACCCCCTCCCTCAAAGGAAAACAATTATATAACATTATATGAGTTAAAGATAATTTGAGGTATAATAAAATATGCAGCTGTTCCACAGCCTTATTAGGTAGATGCCTTTTAGGTTGCTGATAACGTACGAGATTGTTATAGAAGGGAATAGAATCGAAAAAGATATAATTGACACTTAAATTTGCATTTGCATATACCTTAAGACATGAAATATGTAGCCATTCTACATCATTATTATGAAGGTGTCTTTTAGGATGTTGAAAAGGTGCCTGTTTGTTTTGCACGAGAAATTATGTTGTTACAGATTAGTTTTTTAAAGATTAGCCTTTACAACCTCCATGCTGGGATAGTGTGAAAGGGGTCTTTGTCAACTTCCAGGTAATTGAGCGTTAGCCTTTCACAAAAGATCCAGTTTTCTTGTTTATGTAGCTGGAGCTTGATTGCTTTGTTTCTTATGTTTGAGGATATGGTAGGGGATCCTGTATGGGGCTGTTAGTGGAGGTCAGGGAACAGATTTGTTTAGGAACACGAAATAATGAGTGGAGGCTCCTCATTTCTGCTGAGGATGCCATAGACGCACCCTCATGATGTGCAGTGTTTGGCGACAGTCAGTGATAGTAGTTTGCCTTTCATGTAAATTCTTAGAGGCCTTTTATGGTAGTTGGAGGGGACACATGAATTCAGTGGCTTAGCCCTTGACGTCTCATTTATGAGGGCAGACTACCAAACCATTGTTTTGGAGTAAGGGAAGGACAGCTCTGACAAACTTCTGACAATCTTCGAGGTTTCTGGTGAAGGGGAGTGTGCTAAGAATGTTATCCATTGTCCTCTGAAATTTGGCCCTCCCGCCCAGGTATGGGGGAGGAAACTAGAGGATTTAAAAGTATAGGGTCACAGAGAGTGTGATGAGCAGTGTTTTTTATGTCGTCCTGGTTAGCTGGCACTTGCAAGTAGCCCTTCTGTGGGTCTAATTTGGAGAAGAGTCTTACTCCATGGAAGTTGAAGGTGATATCTGCCATGTTCGGGAGTGGGTAGTGTTTGAGTTCTGTTTTGAGGTTAAGTCTCCTAAACTATATGGAGGAACACGAGAACCTGTCTGTTTTCTTCACCATGTGGAGTGGGGTGGCCCAAGTGCTGAATGCCATCTTGTAAGGCTCATGCATTTCATTTCCTTGAAGGCTTATTTTGTAGAGATAACTCTTTCTGGGGGTAGATGGCAGTAATGCAAGGAGTTAGGGGACTTGTTGGTTTTATATGGTAGTATATGTTGTACTTTGCTGGAACCCCTGGGGGTCAGCTACAGTTTTAACCTGAAAACATCTGGAAACTCATGCAGGTGATTTATAAAGGCTTGTGTGACCCACTGAAGAGATTGGTGTCTTTTTGGAGCTGGAAGGTGGCTAGATTCTAAAGGTGGTAAGTAGCAACATCTACCAGCATGTCAGGGTGTCTGAGAAAGTCAGTGTTGAGCAAAGGTATCTGGACATCTGTAATGATACACTCACACTGGAATTTCATCTCTATTAGGTGCACAATGTGGGTTTGGTGGCTGCATGATGGTATGCTGTTACTTGCCAACAGGCAGACGCTCTTGTCTAGAGGCTTACATCTGTATTCTGTTGATGTGGGGAGAATGGACTTGAAGGCACCCTTGTATACTAAAAACTTCCTGCTGAAGGTGTCATGGACAATGTGGAACATGGTAGATAATAGACACCTGCCTGGGTTATGTGGGAGCCACCTTTACTTTCTTAAGTGAACTCCTTGCTCATTTCTGCTCCAGACGAAGTTGGAGCGCAGTGCTTGGTGGCTTTTCTGAACTTGTGATGGTATAAACAGATGATGGCTGGAATGTAACACTCATATTGAACTCAAGATGGCTGACATTGCAAGAGAAATTTGGCTTCATTGCTTCTCACCCAACATCTAAGCCACTGTGCCCAACAAACAGTTCACAACAATGGTGGATTTCCTGAAGAAGCACCATTTTCAACTATGGCTTTAAAGGGTACTTCTGCATAGTGCTGGCTTGATTTTTGTCGTCTTTGGCTTGATATGTGTTGGATATGCGTTGTGGGCAGTGCTGCAAGGCCTTGGAGGCCTCCAGCAACTCATCCACCTACTTCCAGGAAGTCCACCATTGATGTGCTCTGTATGTTGGGAGGGTGGCTTGGATGTTGGACGGAAGGCCATGGAGCCAAAGAGCCGTGCCCCCACTCCTCTCTGTCATGGTTTGAAAGGGTGTCTCTGTATGGTGCTGGCTTGGTTTTTGTCATCTCGGCCTTGATTGTCCTTGCTTTTACGTTGCTGTGGGCAATATTTCAAGGCCTTGGAGGCCTCCAGCAACTCGCTCACCTTCTTCAGGAAGTCCATCATTGGTGTGCTCTGTATGTTGGGTGGAGGGCAATGGAGCCAAATATCTGAAGTTCAGTATGAGTATTACACTTCAGAAGCATTGAAAGAAACTGGAGTTCATCCCAGTTTGCCCTTGTTGTTGTATCCCCCCAATGAAGTTTTTAGTAGATCAAGGCCCCATGCAGTGCAGGCAGTGGTAACAGGGAGAATTTGGTTAATAGGAGTTTGTTAATGTCTTTGTATGATGTTCTCGTACCCTGAGCATTAAGACAATGTAAGATCAAGGAAAAAAGGTGTATAGGATCAACTCTGGTACATAGCCTGGTGCTTATACTGTTGTGGAAAACAGTATTGTGTACTCGTCCTTCTGGAGCTGACAGATGATCCTTATATTGTGAATGGAGGCAGATGGAGGTTGATGGCATTTGTGTTCAGTTGTCTGTCTGTGTGCATCCTTTATGTCTTTTCTTTACAAAATTTTACTCCAGTGACTCATCTTTATTTCCTTGGGGATGAAGCCTGAACTGGGTAGCTATAATTAGTTGTTAGTAACTTGGTTAGTCGTAGACCAAAGCTGTATTAGAACTGTTAATTGTCAGGGGTGTTTATATGAATGCTGTGCAAGGTCTACCAAGCTAGTGGAGGATAACCTCATTCTCTCGAGGGAAAGCTAAGCCGGAACTTCAGTCCAGTATCGAGTTCTTTAGTGGCTTTTTGTAGCATTAGGTAAGGTCATATATATTGTCCATTGATTAACTGGGCTTTGTACAAAAACTTTGCTATGTCTTCCAGGTTATGAAAGATGGCCTCAAGTTCTCGAAGAAGAGTAAAGCCCAAATTTAAGAGCCGAATTTAGTCTGTTAGTGCCTCCTTTTTAGTGGTGGAGCATGGCCATCGCTAGGGTGAAAACCATTCTGGTATACCAGTTGTTCCAAATGTAAAAGAAAGAGATGCCCAGGAATTCAAAGTAGGCCCAAGCTTATTCTTAGAAATTTCCCTGGTTTGACTGGGCTTGTGTATGGAAAACTATTGACAGGCAAGTCTGTTAACGGTTAAATGTGTGACCATGGGGAGCTTTGTGATTGGCTTTCAAAATTGGTGGCTAAACCAGATGTAGGCAGCGAAGCTTGCAAAGCTTCATGATATGTTCAAGAGCTCATATAGTTTTCATTAAGATGAACTTTGATAGTGTTCATATCATTAAGAAAGTGCGATAGATTAAATATGAAGATAACTGAGCACGTCAGAAAGTTGCCCTTTGAAGTACTGACCTATTAAGAATACATTAATTTCTGTAATTAATTCTCAGATTATTAAGATTGGCAAGTGATCATATAAGATTCACGACAGATTTCTCCGAGAAGTGGAAGCCATCTTCCATAACCTGGTAGGCATAACAAAGTTTTTGTACAAAGCCCAGTTAATTAAAGAACTCAATATGATCTTACCTAATGCTACAAAAAGCCACTACAGAAACCTAAGTCTCAATTACCGGATATAACATGAAAAAACAGCTGTTTATCTAATTACTGTTTCATTATTTTACTTGCATATTAAGTATGAATTAGACATTGTTCTTTGGCAATCTATTATTTTGATTTAGATACTGTTTTATATCATCTTGTTTACGCGCTGGTCGCATGACTATTTGATTGAGCAAGTTAATAGGAAAGTTTTCATTTTCATTCTTAATGAAGTAATTTCTGAAAACCCTTCGATGTGTCTGCGTAATCTCTTAATTCCTTTTCTTCTTCTTCTTCTTCTTCTTCTTCTTCTTCTTCTTTTCTTTCTTCTTTCTTCTTCCTTCTTCTTCTTTCTTCGTCTTCTTCTTCTTCTTCTTCTTCTTCTTCTTCTTCAATGGACCTTCATTTTGAGCCATTTTTTTAAGAGCAATTTTTCGATTCAGTTATTCCTATGAATTTTAATTAATATATATAATATATATATATATATATATATATATATATATATATATATATTTATATGTATATATATATATATGTACATTTTTCTTTATAGGATTAGTTTTAGAAGAGTTGAAAAAGGAAACTCGCAAAAGTTACGAGACAATGCAAATTTCACGCCGTATTTCTAAAAACATAGAAATGGCACATTGATGTTTTGAAAGGAATGAAATTCGTTAATAAATAGTAGTAAAGGTGATAAAATCCTGTGACACGAATAAAGGCGGGATCTAGTTCACGAATCAAGGAAGGATGACAGAAATAAAGATAAGTTAAGAGGACGAGTGTGGGTTACTGGAGACCAACCTTAAATATATATTTTTTTCAAAAGGAAAGCATACCATTTCAAAACTCAGTATTTGATCTAAGATTGATTGTTATTCTCAATTTACTCCATCGACCTGAGGAGTGTGTGTTGACCGTAGATCGAAATTGGACTTTGGAGAAAAACGAATTTAAAGTGCACGAAAAAGTAAAAGGACCACAAAGAGATTCTGAGGTTAACTTTTAATCGTAAGAAATTATTTATAATTGTTGATTTTTAATAGTATAGGGGAATAAAGCATTATTCGAGGAATGATTCAACTTTTGAAAAGAAAGCAAAGGTCAGATGTAAAAAGTAAATAATTTTGACATGAAAATAAAACTTAAACTTACCTAATATAGCTTAGCTTCGAGTTTGAGTTTTCTCTTGTACTATATAGTAGGCAAGAAGAAAATGGAAGCTTTCAAGACTTAGGCAAACTAAACTATTTTTTATTCTCCCTCTCTCTCTCTCTCTCTCTCTCTCTCTCTCTCTCTCTCTCTCTCTCTCTCTCTCTCTCTCTCTCTCTCTCTGCTTTTAGTTTTCTGTAAAAGAAAACTATTGAGATAACTTTGTCTGTCTGTCCGCTCGTTTTCTGTTCGCCCTCAGTTCTTAAAAAACTACTAAGGCTAGAGCACTGCAAGCTGGTATGTTTGGTCACCCGCCCTCCAATCATCAGACATACCAAATTGCAGCCCTCTAGCCTCAGTAGTTTTAATTTTTTTTAAGGTTAAATTTTGTCATGATCGTGCGTCTGGTAACGATATAGTACAGGCCACCAAAGTTAGCCATGATCGTGCGTCTGACAACTATATAGGACAGTCCACCACGGGGACATGGTAGAGTTTCGTGGGCCGCTTCACATACAGCATTATAAAAGCAAAAAGTGCGCCGAAGTTTTTGCTTGTTTTGTTTTGGTCTTTCTTTCTTTGCCTTAATTACTCTTGGCTAATGCTCGTAACCTGCCCCCGTCAAAAGTACTAGTGTTTTTTTATTACAATAAGACCTATTTATTTGATTATCTATAATAACCTCATAGGTTTTTTTTCACCAGAAGTCATTTTATTTTAATTGTAGACCTTCGCTCAACTGACAACATGTTACTCTGCAGCAGAGCCTTAAATTAATTTTAGAAAATTTGCAGTTACCAGTTTTCCTAATTTTGTAAGGATGACACAGATCGACGTTGTTTTGATTTATGAGACAAGTGATTGGTTCCACCATTTAAGTTATTATTTGATTAACTGTCTCTTTTTGTCCAAAACGGATTTTAATGTGTTAGAAGGTTTATAGAATTTTCCTTTGATAAACACGCCTTATTTGGCAGGAGGTAAGATAATGTTTTGTATACCCATAGATGGATATCCTACAATTACACTAGATACAGATAAAAGATAAAAAAATTTCTGCTGAATCACCTCTGCTTGAATGACTTTACGGATATTACTTTAGATAGAGTATAAGAGGGATTCATCTACGACTGGTTGGGCGTGATTAAATTTAGCAACAGTAAAAAATACGAAATTTAGAACTGCCATATCCACGATATGTATATAGGTTTTGTGGATTACTAGATTGGTATTAGGATGGTTACAGACTTCAATATTAACTTGTTGCTGTGAGTCAACAGTGTATAGTGCTTTGTTCGCGGAAATCGTTATATTTCAGAGTGTCGGGAAGGGATTAAAATGTTCAGATCCCAGCAAAGTCTTTTTACACGCACTAAGACATTCGAGGGTGCATGCGTCTCGAGATTTTGCGTGCAAACTACGACTGCGGGTGTGGGAGAATTCTGTTGGGTCGCTTGAACAATGTCACGATTTATGAGACAAGTGATTGGTTCCACTATATAAGTTATATTTAATTAACTGTCTCTTTTTGTCCAAAACAGACTTTAATGTGTTAGAAGGTTTATAGAATTTTCCTTTGATAAACACGCCTTATTTGGCAGGAGGTAAGATAATGTTTTGTATACCCATAGATGGATATCCTACAATTACACTAGATACAGATCAATGTTTTTTATAACTATAAAGGTATCTGTTAGCGTGCACTTATCCGCCCTGTACTGAAACTAAGTTACGCTACGACAATTAACTCATTGTTGCCAATTACTGAACCATACTCCGGATTTCTCAATAGGGAAGTTCGAACAACAAACGGTGAGTCCTTAAATACAGGATATTACGTGGACTAAAGGAATAAAAACAATGTAAATGGCTGATATTCTAATTTTACGGCACGTACAGTCAGGCTTAATCCACCACTACTTATAATAACTTATTGTATTAAAATTACAAGAACCTGCTCTGATTACTTGATACGGTCGTGTGATTCATAGGAAAATTCCTTTTTAATTCAAAAAGGTATTGGCATGAATGATCCGACATCACTCTCCCCCCTCCACTAGAGTCGCTTATGTGGAATGTGCTCTGCTTGCAACACTCGGCAGATTTGACTGACCCTGACCATTTGACTAGATGACACTGTAACCAAGTTTGCTGAAGCACGATTTGTTTGTTTCTGATTTTTAGGGCTACTGTTTACCTGTTTCTTTTTATAATAATTAGGATTCTTCTCTTTATTATCATCGGCAAGGTATTGTGTGTTTTTAGCATTATGTTGCTTTTGGTTACATAGAAAGCAACGAACATAAGAATGACTTGAACTATTATGAATTGAGCGATTACTATTAAAACAAGTTATCTCCACTGCGTTATTATTAACTATATGTACTTGCTGTGGTTTACTTTCATTCTTTGCTAAATTTGAAATAGTGAGGGATCCAGGTCAGCGCATTTAGACATATTTTGTTTTTTTGTTTATATGAATGTTAAGTATGTTAACCTAATGAAATTTTTACAGACATGTTATTCCTTGCAATCCAGCCGTATTTTTTTTTTAAAGTTAAGTTGAGTCATAGAGATTCGATTTTTTACGCATATAACTAAAAAAACTCGAGGCTAAAACGGCCATCGGGATCTTGCAAAGGAGCCTTTATTGTCCTGTCCCGAAATAGTGTTACCTCTAATTTATCCAGATTTGTAAGGGTGCTCCACTTGTTTTTGTGTGTTTTCTTATCACTACAGTGCCTAACGACCCTATCCATGCATCTGTATAAATACAGACGTCCACTGCGTAAACGCATATTCAATGTTTAATATGATTTGTTACGTACAGAATTAATAATCACCCAAAATTATAAGATTAACACAGTATATGATTATGATATTTCAGGAGAACTTCTGGAAACAGAAACTCAAAGATAAAAACTCGCAGTAGCGAAGTCCCAATGATGTAGATCATTTCTGTAAAAAAGTAAGATTAAGAATGTCTCGTAACTTCAGCCACAGGAACAACGAAAATTCGACCTGCAAAGGAAACACTCAAAGTTACTCCAAATGAATAAAAAAGGATTGTACTTAGCTTGATTTTGTGGGAAGTCACGGCGTTTCGGTAACAACACGGCCTTGGTGCCCCTTCTCTGTTTAGCGAATGACCCTTGTTCTTAGCGTTGTTTGTTTGTTGAATGATTCGTTTCTCTTGCTGGTTTTGAAGATCTTGCTGTTTAGGTGACGTTACGGCGTTTAGCTTCGATGTCGCTTTTCCGCAGTGACCTGAATTCTCAGTTCGCGCTCTGCTCGTTCGGTGTTTGTTTGTTGGATGATTCGTGTCCTTGAAGATCTGCTGCTGCAGGCGCTTTCGGTTTGTTTCTTGAAATGCTGGAAATGCTCAATAAACAATGATGTTTTCTTGAATGATTCTAATGAGAGACATCTCTTACAGTTAGGACGAAGCTTGCGTTGCCGTAGGAAGCAAGCACATCCAGTTTGTTTCTTAAAGGTATGCACTGCTGAAGTCGCTCACTAAACGATGATACTAAGTTGCTTGAAGAATCTCTTGCTTTCGCCGTCGTTGACTTCTGATATGATACCTTATTCGTTATCCTGGTTATTCTTCGGAAGACGTTGAAGAGTTATTGTTGTAGGCTGCCACCAACATGTAGCTGCCACCAATATGTAGGGCTGATGCCTTTGTATAAGGCACCCTGTGAGGTTATTCAGACCTGCGATAATTTTACGCTAAGGTCGGTTTGTTATGACTTTCCATACTCATTGGAGTGTCTTGGATTTCGATGATAATTTACGAAGTCAGTATCTTCTTTGGTTATGACGACGGAGATGTTTCAACTCATGATGATAATTTCTAAGTTCATTCAGTATCTTCTTTCTGATGTAAGGTTTCTAGTAGAAAACACAGAGTACAAAAATATCTGTATTCTCTGAGACTACATGATGAAGATCAGATAAAATTGGACAGGTCTGCCAATGATGATGGCTTAATTACTTCTGACTTACAAGCTGGTTTACAAATCATAAAGGGAGCAGACAGTAGTTCGAACATACGAACATACACACAGATGACATAGATTACAAGTCATGTAGGCCGTTTGAGTTATAGGTCACTGTGGTTGTCTCAAGCAGGAAGCTTGGACTACCGTTTACAAAACAAATGAATGACCACAGATGACGGCAAGCTAGACACTGACTGATTGCAACACGTCATCTTAGCCTACTTTATCATATCTGGTCTGGTCACATTCCTGCAAGCAAACTGGTTGACCTCTTGGGTCACTGGTTTTAATTAATCATAGTTTTAGTTTTTATATATGGAATAACATTCCATATTTTGTATTATGTAGCACTTATATATATATATATATATATATATATATATATATATATATATATATATATATATATATATATATATATACTGGAACATAAAAGATCTCTCACTAGTTAACAATGGAGGGTAATTTAATTTATATCACTGATCAAGGATTAATTCAGTTACTGGACGTAACCTATGAGGGAAATCGGCATACTAGGGTTTTTTCAAAGGACGTATAAGGAGAGGTGGAAATCTTGAAACAAAGGTATGAGAGATTTCATCAGTAATAGGAACAGACACTGGTAATTAACTACCAAAACTCAGGGTTACCAGCTATGCTTATATTGCACGGCACAATTGCAGTACAGTTGATCCAGTTTGCCTTTCTTTAGTAACTAATATGACGACTTGGAGGCCAGGTCGCTTTTGCCCCTTGTAGTACCATCAGGCATTCCAGTTACAAAGGGGTACAAAGGGCACGCCAGGGACAGACTAAAGCGTTGACTGAGAACGGACTAAGCTGGCAGGCAATGTTATTCATCCCATTCAGTTTGGTGTGGGCAGAGATGCCCCCAAGGCCTGGAAAGTAATTCTGCCCTAAAATGGAAGACTGCAGTATCCTGAAAAATACAAAACAGAGAAAATGGTGCAGTTTTTCCCTTCCCTTACTATTGATTTTGCAGGTAACTGCAAATGGGACCATTCAGAGTTACAATCCGAAAAATAATATTGTACAACAAATAAAAGTTATTACTTCATAAGCTATATAATAATGAGAAAAATTTAGACATATGTTGGATCCCTCCCCATGTAGGGACCAAAGAAACCGAAGAGGCGGATAGAGCAGCCAAAGAAGCAGGCCATATGACAAGATCAAATGTGAATGTTCCTGTTACATGTAACACACATAAAGGTGGGTAAATAAATGGCAAAATGTGTGGAATGAAGAACCTGAAAATAATAAATTAAAACAAATAAAACCTGATGTTAAAAAGTGGAGTTCATCATATCAAAGAGAGAGACATGCACAAGTAATTCTGACACCGTCTCCATATAGGCCATACTCGTCTGACACGGATGCTTAACGAGCAGCCCACATGGGCCAGCTCCTCAGTGCTCAGAATGCAAGGTAATAATAACAGCCAGATATGTGATTGGGTTGTGTGATTGTGCAAAGTATGACCAGCAGCGACTGTCAACTTTTGGAAATACATCAATGAAGGAAATTTTGTCAGAATCCTCTGCATTTTCAGACGCTTCAATTTTTACGTTCATGAAGAGATGTAATTTAGTTGATAAAATAAATTTAAGTAAATTATGAAAATATTCCGTGTGAAGATGTTTTATCGCTTACTCAGGGAGTAAGCCTGCAAACTACTTTGTTGTTGGGGGGGGGGGGGTAGGAAAGCCCTAAGGAAGAGCCTAAAAATGTCTACGACGATGTTTTGCGTTGAGTTAAAGTTATAGGAATTTTAGGAGAGGATATTTATGATTTATTTATTAGAATGAAAATTTAAAGATGAATAATGTGCATGTTAAACAGTACAGAGAAATTATATCTAATAAAATATAGCGTGTTTGTTTTAATTTTCGTTGGTGGGAGAAAGCTCTATTTGACCATAGATTTTGGCACGTTTTGATTTATTTGGTATACTATATTTAGGCTATTTTCTGTCCCATTATTATGCGTTTCCGCTTACAACTGAGAATATATGAACGTGTTTAATTTGTCCTTTTTATTTGATCCTTGTTGTTGGTATTCATTTTTAGTATTAAATGCGAAGACCACATCAAGGTAAATTGGGAATATAATGTTTACAACATAGGCGTGAGGAGAAAATCTTGCACGCGTCCCAATAAGCTGGAGGTCGCACCACGCCTTGTTTTCATAAGTATCTTTTTTTTCAGATCATAATCCATTGAGTAGTAGTGACTGCCAGTTTACTTTATCACATGCATTCATTATGAACGTCATTCGCTTACTTCTCAGGATCCCAGACCAGTTTTTACATCAAAATTTTGCCTGACTTGCTATATGACTCTGGGGCAAATCTGGTATCATTTGAAATTTAAACTACTAATGCCCAAATACAAGCCAAGAATTTTGGCTTTTCATAGTGAACGTGATCAAGAGGGTGTTCTGTAATGCATTATTATTATTATTTTTTTCTATCACAGTCCTCCAATTCGACTGGGTGGTATTTATAGTCAGGGGTTCCGGGTTGCATCCTGCCTCCTTAGGAGTCCATCACTTTTCTTACTATGTGCGCCGTTTCTAGGATCACACTCTTCTGCATGAGTCCTGGAGCTACTTCAGCGTCTAGTTTTTCTAGATTCCTTTTCAGGGATTTTGGGATCGTGCCTAGTGCTCCTATGATTATGGGTACGATTTCCACTGGCATATCCCATATCCTTCTTATTTTTATTTTCAGATCTTGATACTTATCCATTTTTTCCCTCTCTTTCTCTTCAACTCTGGTGTCCCATGGTATTGCGACATCAATGAGTGATACTTTCTTCTTGATTTTGTCAATCAACGTCACGTCTGGTCTATTTGCACGTATCACCCTATCCGTTCTGATGCCATAGTCCCAGAGGATCTTTGCCTGATCGTTTTCTATCACTCCCTCAGGTTGGTGCTCGTACCACTTATTACTGCAAGGTAGCTGATGTTTCTTGCACAGGCTCCAGTGGAGGGCTTTTGCCACTGAATCGTGCTCTTTTTGTAACTGGTTCTGTGCAAGTGCCGGACATTCCCTTGCTATGTGGTTTATGGTTTCATTTTTCGTATTGCACTTCCTACATATGGGAGAGATGTTATTTCCGTCTATCGTTCTTTGAACATATCTGGTTCTTAAGGCCTGATCTTGTGCCGCTGTTATCATTCCTTCAGTTTCCTTCTTTAGCTCTCCCCTCTGTAGCCATTGCCATGCGTCATCGCTGGCTAGTTCTTTAGTCTGTCTCATGTATTGTCCGTGCATTGGTTTGTTGTGCCAGTCCTCTGTTCTGTCTGTCATTCTCCTGTCTCTGTATATTTCTGGGTCTTCGTCTACTTTTATTAGTCCTTCTTGCCATGCACTCTTGAGCCACTCGTCTTCACTTGGTTTTCAGATATTGCCCCAGTGCTCTGTTCTCGATGTTGACGCAGTCCTCTATACTTAGTAGTCCTCTCCCTCCTTCGTTTCGTGTTATGTATAGTCTGTCTGTATTTGCTCTTGGTTGTAGTGCTTTGTGTATTGTCATATGTTTCCTGGTTTTCTGACCTATGCTGCGGAGTTCTGCCTTCGTCCATTCCACTATTCCTGCGCTGTATCTGATCACTGGCACTGCCCATGTGTTTATGGCTTTTATCATATTTCCGGCGTTGAGTTTTGACTTGAGTATCGCCTTGAGTCTCTGCATATATTACCGTTACCCGATCGTTGGTCCTTCTCTCTTGATGTTTTTTATATCCCCTCCTTCCATTATTCCCAGGTATTTGTATCCTGACTCATCTATGTGTTTGATGTTGCTCCCATCTGGTAGCTTTATCCCTTCAGTTCTCGTTACTTTGCCTTTTTGTATGTTGACTAAGGCGCATTTTTCTATTCCAAACTCCATCCTGATGTCCCCAGATACAATCCTTACAGTCTGGATTAGGGTATCTATTTCCTTGATGCTCTTACCATACAGCTTGATGTCGTCCATGAACATCAGATGGTTGATTCTGTTGCCTCTTTTCTCGAGTTGGTACCCGGCATCCATCTTCTGTAGTACTTTTGTCATGGGAATCATGGCTACCACGAAGAGTAGTGGGGACAGTGAGTCGCCCTGGAAGATCCCTCCGCTGATATTAAACCTCTGCTATAGTCTTATTCCAGAGCTTGTAAGTATTGTATTCCTTCCAGTTGCGCATTGTATTTTTGAGGAAGCTGATGGTGTTTTCCTCTGCCCCATATATTTTCAGGCATTTCTATTAGCCATTTGTGTGGTATCATGGTCGAAGGCTTTCTTATAGTCTATCCATGCCATGCTTAGGTTGGTTTTCCTTCTCCTACTGTTCTTCATTACCATTTTGTCTATCAGGAGCTGGTCTTTTGTGCCCCTACACTTCCTTCTGCAGCCTTTCTGTTGGTGGGGGGGATGGGTGTTTTCTCCCCTCTAGGTAGTTGTATAGCCTTTCACGTGATGATACCTGTTAGTAACTTCCACATTATTATTATTATTATTATTTTTTTTTTTTTTTTTTTTTTTTTTTTTTTTTTTTTTTTTTTTTTTTTTTTTTTTTTTTTTTTTTTTTTGCTCTATCACAGTCCTCCAATTCGACTGGGTGGTATTTATAGTGTGGGGTTCCGGGTTGCATCCTGCATCCTTAGGAGTCCATCACTTTTCTTACTATGTGTGCCGTTTCTAGGATCACTACTCTTCTGCATGAGTCCTGGAGCTACTTCAGCCTCTAGTTTTTCTAGATTCCTTTTCAGGGATCTTGGGATCGTGCCTAGTGCTCCTATGATGGGTACGATTTCCACTGGCATATCCATATCCTTCTTATTTCTATTTTCAGATCTTGATACTTATCCAATTTTTCCCTCTCTTTCTCTTCAACTCTGGTGTCCCATGGTATTGCGACATCAATGAGTGATACTTTCTTCTTGACCTTTTCAATCAAACGTCACGTCTGGTCTGTTTGCACGTATCACCCTATCCGTTCTGATACCATAGTCCCAGAGGATCTTTGCCTGATCGTTTTCTATCACTCCCTCAGGTTGGTGCTCGTACCCCACTTAATTACTGCAAGGTAGCTGATGTTTCTTGCACAGGCTCCAGTGGAGGGCTTTTGCTACTGAATCATGCCTCTTTTTGTACTGGTTCTGTGCAAGTGCCGGGCATTCACTTGCTATGTGGTTTATGGTTTCACTTTTCGTATTGCACTTCCTACATATGGGAGAGATGTTATTTCCGTCTATCGTACTTTGAACATATCTGGTTCTTAGGGCCTGATCTTGTGCCGCTGTTATCATTCCTTCAGTTTCCTTCTTTAGCTCTCCCCTCTGTAGCCATTGCCAACTGTCATCGCTGGCTAGTTCTTTAGTCTGTCTCATGTATTGTCCGTGCATTGGTTTGTTGTGCCAGTCCTCTGTTCTTTCTGTCTTTCTCCTGTCTCTGTATATTTCTGGGTCTTTCGTCTGCTTTTATTAGTCCCTTCTTGCCCATGCACTCTTAGCCACTCGTCTTCACTGGTTTTCAGATATTGCCCCAGTGCTCTGTTTTCAATATTGACGCAGTCCTCTATACTTAGTAGTCCTCTCCCTTTGTTATTATTATTATTATTATTATTATTATTATTATTATTATTATTATTATTATTATTATTATTATTATTATTATTATTGTTGTATACAGGCCTGGTCGTTGTCGCTTCTGGCCAATCTCATATCGGCTGGATAGCAAATCAGTTTATATCCGTGGTGTCAGTCACCACTCAGGATTTTTATATAAGATAAATAACTTACATATTGCGTATGGGAGCCCAGAGGTTATTGGTAGTGAGGATGATTGCCTTTTACGCCATTATTCTCCTTAAAGCTCGGTTATATTTACTTTTATTTATTCAGGAGGAAGGTACGAATGTAGAACAATGCTTATGTATATGTTTTATTCTTTATGATATTCTTGTCACTGGTACAAGCTTAGCTGTTGGTAATTTATTTTGTTCCCTTATATGATTTGGAGAGAGAGAGAGAGAGAGAGAGAGAGAGAGAGAGAGAGAGAGAGAGAGAGAGAGAAGCATGCGGAAGTTTTATTGAATAGCTGCAGAGATGTCATTGTGTCAACTTGATTGTACATCAGTATAACACGAAACATTTGACAAGAGATAAATTGGTCTTTTGTATGGCTCCACGATTTTTATTTTTACTAACATTTCACTTTAGTGTTCAGTAAAAGCGATAAATTGTCATAAATATTCGTCTTTGGGGATTATTTTCATTTATGCTCACTCGGCACAGTGACAACTCAGCAATCATAACAGACAGGTTTGAATAATAATCATGGAACTTTAATTTACGTCTGCGTTAAAGCACAGGATGAACTAAACAAATCTTTGTAAGCTTTATAAGGAAATATAAGAGTGAAATGATGACGTGTAGCAGTGAGCATCTCCATTTGTGAACGCAACAAAAACAAACTCCGGTCGGTGGATGTACTTTGTAAGTTAAGCGACCCCCAGACGTGGCAGCAGTCATAACAAAACTGTCACATCAATATGGGTCTGTGTAATAATTGCCCGAAGAAGAAACTCACTAACCAGTTTTGTTTCGAGCATCGCGTCAATGTCTGTGAACAATGCATGGTCAAAGACCATCCAGCAGTAAGTTTTTATAAGTAGTTAGGTATGACAAGTGTACCCCTCCACTCACGATTTTAGATTAGCCCTATAGTACCTACCTAAAAGTAGGTATCCTGTGTTAGCTTAGGCTAGGTATCTGTCATTTTCACCATAACCGAAGCCAGTTTATAATTGTTTGTAAGCTATTGTAAGATAACAGGTAACTTAAAGATTTGGGTTTATGGTGTGATGAGCGTATTTTTGTAAAATACCTAGGTAGGTACCTAGGTATGCCCTGTAATTAGCGTGTTGATACAACTGCAAATTAGTAACCTGCAGTTCACCACCAACTGCCTTAATTTGGGCAGGTTTTGATAAACAGTCCATAGTTATGACAGGCTAAAAATAATTTCACCTCCGCCCTATTTCCGAGATTGAGGTTTTTGCTTCTTGATCATTTAGTAGCTTAAAGTTTCAGGAGTTTTCATAGCCAGTCTATCCTGGCTAAGCTCAGATTGTCGTACAGAACCAAAGTAGGATACATACTATACAAAATGCTTTCCATGATTAACAAACATATGTGCAGAAATTCTCATAAACCCTTTCTCTAGGTTAAGCAGATTAGCAATCTGCAGACTATGGTAAGAAGTGATAGAAACAATGTCACAATATTTGAATTTCTTGTCAGTACGCTAGGGTAAAAAACCGCATGTTACAGGGGTGGACCATGTACGATCAATGTGTACAACCCCAAGAAAAGTACATTATAACGCGTCCTGACACCGGAGTAGAGGTCTTTAGCTCCTTTTCCCACCAACAACAAGTCGCGTCTGATGCCCATCTCCGATGTCAGGACGCGTTATAATGTACTTTTTTGGGGGTTGTACACATTGATCATACTTGGTCCACCCCTGTACCATGCGGTTTTTTATCCTATATATTTCTTAACTCTCTTCACTTTATTTATGCATTTCTGACCTTTATTGTTTGTTGCAAACAACCCATTGATGTTACCCTTGGTCCTTTTATTTGGGGGACCCCAGTGGTGAACTTAGGTCCTTTGCAGAAACCAAAAGTGGGTGAATTTCACTAATTTACCCATGGTAAAAAATCTTTTATCTTGGTTTGGGCCACATCCCTCCCACCTAACCTGACCTACTAGAGAACTTCAAGTTACTGAGTAGAATACAAGAATGCATCCTAACCTTACCCTCCCCTTCTGTTGGGTGCTAGGCCCTTACCCTGGCTGGGAGTTAATCATCCAATTTTCACTTGACATATAGGCCTTAAATCCTTGTCTTTGTTTCAATATTGCAAGCAATGTGTGTCTTAAAGTTTGGAGGATCCTGTTATCTCAGTCCTGGTAATTCAAATCAGTAAGGAGAGGTATGTATTTGTGAAAGTGTTTGCAGCACTGTATACTAGAGATGAAGAATTGTTTTAATCCTGATTTTACATATAAAGTGATTAAGTAAAAGATCTAATCTTCAACAGTTCTGACACATATGGGCAGAAGCAGAAAACATTAATGTGCTATAGCATGAGAAGTGCTGGATGATTTTTTTTATAACAGAAAATAAATCAGCCCACATAAGTGCCCGTGAATATCACATGTGCTGCATGCACTTAACACTCCCTAATATGCAAGAATTTAGAACAGAACACCTTCAAAACAGTAACAGTGTCCTAAGAAAATCATGGAACCCTCCATAGTTTTATTGATAAGGCTCAACTTATTATATATTCACTTCCCAATATTCATAAAGGAATAAATGCTGATATAAATATCTGATCATTTCTGATTATCAAAATAGAAAGCAAGTAGCTATTCTTATACCAACCCTAACAGTAGGCCTTTGGTGTTAAGGTGCTGTATAGGCTAGGTTAGGTTCAGTAGTAAATTGGTCTGGTTTTTGGTATTGTCACAACAGAACCAGTAAGAGCTAGAAAAAAAAAATAAAAAAAAATAAATAAATAAAAAAATAAAAAAACCATATGGAGCACCCAAGGCCAGGAAACTGAGTTTTGGCCAATTTAAGAAAAAAAGTCATCAGTGGAGAGGAAGATATATAAATGCACATGGTGTAAGAAAATTTTTTTTTTTTAAATTCTCCCTACCTTCCATGAGAAGTTGAACAATTTTTCACAACATGTTTTATGTTTTGTCATAGGGTTAAATACAGTTTTAATTTTCACTCCTTTGAATGCGAGAGCATATCTTAGGAATATATTGTACAGTAATTCAGCTATGTATCCCACAGCTCTATCAAGTTAAGACTTACCATATTACCTCCTTCATTGCCATATAAGCTTCTTCATCATGTATAATTAAGGAGCTAATATGGCAATTTTACATTTTATTTTTTATCCTCATTAGATCATAGGGGTCATAATTGACAGAAATTTCATATCTCGGACTTCAGTAATATTCATGTCATTTCGTTATTGAAGAGGTGTTGGAGGACAGCTAATGTGTTTCTTGCAATAGCTGTGCAACTAGATACATATATTGTTACATGCAATTAATATCTAAGTGTTAGTTCATTACAGTACTTTGAAATTCCTTTTTACCTTTTAACTTTCAGTGTGTTGTCCAATCATACCTCCAGTGGTTAAGTTCCAGTGACTACAATCCTGTGTGCCGTATATGTGATGACCATCTGGGCACTAAAGAATGCATTCGTCTTGTTTGTTATGGTAAGGCAAAGTGTTTGACTAAGGTAAATAATAAAGTAAAATAAACTAGATCTGTTCACTTTTTTCTGCCAATTATCAAGTTACTTATATAATTGATAATGGTGGAAGTTTTAGTCATACGTTGTATGGGCACTTATAATTGCTGCCTGTATTTTTACCATTTTAAATCATACTTTCGTATTTTTAAGGCATACCATCAAGAATTTGTAGCTGTATAGCCCAAGTATTACTGTTATGTCGGTCTGTTAAATTTATAGCTAAAGCAGTAAAGTAAGTAATTTGGCATGAATTTTATAGAATACTAGCATAGATTAGTACAGTACCATATTATGTATCCTTATGTACATAATATAGTTCATACCTTTTGTATGTAATGTGTAAGTTTAAGTATTTTTGATAAATCTTGCCTATAAAAAGATAGCATATATGGTACTTCCATGCCAGAAGGTGAGTCGGCATTCATACAAAAGAAGAAGATCGCTTGTCTGACCCAGATGAGTGTCTAGTTAACTTATTCTCCACCAGGTGTGTTTATATTTCAAATTTTAAGCTCTTCTGAGAATTCTCATTGCTGCTGTTGTGTATTAGGAGCTTGTTTCATGAGTTTGGCAGTTTGCAGCTTTCACAGTGCTGTACATTTATTTTTCCTTGGATGGCTTCCACTGAAAGCAATGCTAAGAATGTCAGGTTCTGTAAGAATGATTACTGTGTTAGGCACCCCATGATGAGGTGGGGGCTTAGGGATCCAGTGCAGGGAGATTATGCTCTTTAGCACTTGCTCTCTCAGCAGTTGATTCAACTGAACATTGGGATCTTCAATTCCTTTACTCCTCCTCTTATACATCTTCCCATATCTTCCTTCCTCTTTCACTGACAACCTTGGCTTGGTATTGGATTATGGAATTCACTGCTCTTTTAAAGATGGAGTGTGGAGTTCGATAGCATGCCACTCCTCTTATAAAAGTAGATTACTTGATGTAGTTGAGCCAGGGGAAATTTTTATGTTAAGCCATCCCCTCAGTGCTGGGTCCAGTCTTGACAGACTGATAACCCTTAAGACACTATGGGTATGGTGTATATCCAGGTGAGGATCCCATGGCAGTTACCACTGTGGGTAGGTCCTCGTTGGAAGAGTCGGTTACATGCTGGACTACCGACCTCAGGGTCCGGGTTCGATTCCCTGCTCTGCCAACAAGAAATCAGAGAAATTTATTTCTCTCGATGTAATGTGGTTCAGATCCCACAATGAGCTGTAGGTCCCGTTGTTAAGTAACCAATTGTTTCCTATCCACGTAAAAATATCTAATCCTTCGGGCCAGCCTTAGGAGAGCTGTTAATCAGCTCAGTGGTCTGGTGAAACCAAGATATACTGAACTTAACCACTGTGGGTAACAGTATTGCTCCTCCCGAAATTGGGTGTCCCTGGTGAGAGGGACATCATCCTGGATGAAATTAGAAGCAAAATGTGCCTCTGTTAGGTATGTATCTGCACCAATAATCTATTATTGGTGCTGATAACGGGAAATTGGTGCATTTCAGCACCGAGAATCTGCTCTTTTCTGTGATTTTTGGCACTAGACAAACCCCATAAAACTGGATTGCCGATAACCGGTGACTGCCTGTAATACCATATAATAAGCCCAAAAGAAGTAGATATCATCGTGACGTAACCTTGACTCACTTTTATTCTCTCTTTGGGGAGTTAAATTGGTCAAGGTTTCTAAAAGAATTAGAAAATTACCCCTTGAACAGACATTCAGTGGCAGAAATTTCATTTAGACAGATAAGAGAAAAGATGTGGCTTATAGAAGCCACAACAGAGTCAATCTGAGGACTATATGCTATAACAACAATAGATAATATAAACCTAAAAATTAAAAAAATTACTGAATAGCATTCAGGATACTGAGAACAGTGACGAACCAGTTGAAAATAGTATTCTCTTGGACTCGCTTTAAAAAAGATCCCAGAGTTCAAGATTGTGAGATACGTATACACTAGCATACCAAGTAAGCAAAGAAATAAGCAAATGTTAAAAATTGCAAAAGTAGAATTTAAAGATCAAGATCTACCTCAAAAAATAGAAATATTAAGCCAAAACAGAGAAATAAGACCATATGTCCCAGTGCCATTACAGTGTCAAAATTGTAGTAAATATGGGCATGCAAAGAAATAACGTTGAAATGATCATGTGTGTGCATATTGTCGATCAGAAGAACATGTCACACAATGTAAGTGCAGTGAACCAAAGTGTATAAACTGTGGGTAAGATTATCATGCAAGGTCCAAAGAATGTATGTACTAAATATACATTACTGAGTTAAAGATATTAAAGGAAAGAACTGGGATGTCTATAAAAGAAGCCAAATTGGAGTTGAAGGTGAAAGGAATTCAAGATCTGTCTAAGAAACACACATACATATTCATAAATATCAAAACAAATAATGAAAGGAAAATGTAAACAGATAATAATGGAGCACAGAAAAATAAATCTGAAAAGGAAATTAATTCTTCACAGAAAAAAAATAAAACTAAAATGGTAAAGAATTAAGAAACTGGTACAAATGATATGGATAATATTTTACCAAATGTTTTCTAAATATTACTGCAGATAGGAGTACAGGAGGATGATACTACAGAAATAACAAAGGAAAGTCATGATGGACTGGAAATTAAAGATAAAAAGAGACCTTTGGAGAGAACACCACCCAAAACTAAGAAATCAACTACTATAGTATTACTATTAGGGAAACTTTGGTTAAACCAAAAGCAAAAGATATGAAGAAAGAACAAAAATAAAAAACAAGCCAATAATATACCTTTGTCTCCTAAAATAATAAAAAAAACCTATGGATGCAGATAGTATTCAAAACACAAGAAATGGAAGAGAACCATACCATGAAATAAGCGCCTCAGCGGCGTGGTTGGTATGGTATTAGCGTCCCACATCGGTGGTCGCGGGTTCGATTCTCAGCCATTCCATTGAGGAGTGAGAGATGTGTATTTCTGGTGATAGAAGTTCACTCTCGACTTGGTTCGGAAGTCACGTAAAGCCATTGGTCCCGTTGCTGAATAACCACTAGTTCCATGCAACGTAAAAGCACCATACAAACAAACATACCATGAAATAACAATGATTATGTAAAGGGAGAAGAGATTATTCCATCACCAATAGTTAGTACAACAACAACAACAACAAAAGACACAAGAAATCTACATGACACGATTGTTTCATTGAATTCTGCAATTATAACAAAAACATAACGAAGGATAGTTTAACAAACATGAATTTTATGAAATATAGAAAAATAGAACATTACTTTTAGTACTCATGAAAAGGATGCATGTGCATTTAAACACTTATACTATTATATATTATAAAGAAAAAAAATGAATGTCCTGAGTAAATTATTAGAAAGAATCCAAGTTGATAAAACAAAAAAAGCCAAAACTCGAGGGTAGTAACAAAATATGCAATTTCAGTAGCTATACAGGCAGTCCCCGGTTATCGGCAGGGGTTCTGTTCTCAGCGGGGTGCTGATAAGCAAAAACCGCCATTAACTGAAACTCAGTGATTTATGGCACTCATGACAATATCTGGTTAATGGTGCCCCTGTTAGGTATGTTATGGCGCCATGTCCCTATTATTGGCACCTTATGGCGCCGATAACCGGAACACAGTTCGTTACGGCGCCGATAACCGGAACTCAGCTCGTTACGTTGCAAAAAATCGCTGATTTTGTACATGAACTTCCCTGACAGATATATACTTAGCTATAGTCTCCGACGTTCCCGACAGAATTTCAAATCTCGCGGCACACGCGACAGGTAGGTCAGGTGGTCTACCTTACCCGCCGCTGGGTGGCGGATGTACGAACCACTCCCGTAAGCTTGTCAGATTTTTCTCTGTCGCGGGAACGATAACAACTGTTGTCGGTCCCTCTCGATAGTTTTTCGATTCTCGCTTGCCTGGAGTTAATTTGGACTTCTTTTGGTGACGTATTCTCTTTGTTTGGCTTGGCATACGCTGATTGTGGACCCCCACACGGTTTGCATGAAATGCAGGGGGAATGAATGTTCTTTTGCTAACCCTTGTAGTGAATGTAAGGGATTGAATGAAGAAGAATATAAGGCTCTCTCTTCTTATGTTAGGAAGTTGGAACGTGATAGAGTGCGTAAGGCTTCCTCTAGAAGTTCTAGTAGATCTAGAATGAGTGAGTTTTTTGGATGTGGATCCTAATACTAACGTAGAATTAGAACCTTCTTCCCAAGTTGCAGCCCTGCTCCCGCACCGAAGCCGAAGATTCGCCTTCGGAGGCGGCAGCTCTGAGAGCCACGATTCGTTCTATGGATCAGAAGATTCGTCAGTTGGAAGGTAAGGAGAGTGTTAGTGATCAGTGCAGTGTCCCCAGTGTTGTGGAGGGTGCGTCTGACCGGCTCCTTAGTGCCTCTAGGCCTAGACCTCTTCCAGACTCCCAGTTCCAGTGGAGTAGGAAAGTCGAAAGCCGCAAGAGGGCTAGGGAGAACCCCCACCGGTCAGGCGTCCCCTCGGCAGATCCTGAAGTACGCTCCCAGGCTGCCTCGGATCACTACAAGAAGGAGCTACTACGCCAATGCTTCTCCTCTTCGTCGTCCCTCTCCGAAGAGAGGTTGGAACTCCCCGGATGCGTCGCGCCCGTTGAAGAGGCTTGGAAGGCTCCCTGCAGTCCTTTGGCTTCTAGTCCGGAGGTTTTCCGGAAGAATCGTCGGTGGAGGCGAAGAAACCCAAGAAATCCTGTGATCGTTCTTCTTCTCGCGCTCCGCGCTCGGGCCTGCTCCGCTTCCGAGGAAGAACAGCAAGATTCGCCTACGAGAGTACTCGCGGGACTTCAAGCTCAGATCACGGCGCTAGCAGACTCTCTAGCAGTTAGATCACGTAGGAAGAAGGACGTTTCTCTTCCGATCAAGAGATCTAGGCGCCGCTCTTCAGAGGGTCGTTCTCCTCGTTTTAGGCGTTCTCCTTCATATGGGGAGGTTTCGTATGAAGGTAGGGGCTCGCGTGAGCGCCCTCGCTCGCCTGGCTCTCTTTCGACTTCAAGGCGCCAAACATCGGTAGGACGCTCTATGGAGAAAGAAGTTTTTTCTCCAGATTGGATTCCCGCTTCGGTAAGCGCACTGCACCTGCTCATCACGCTATTTCTTCAACTCCCTCGCGTGAGACTTCTCCTCAGCAGCCTCAAGATTCTAGAAGGCGCCCTTATGCAAAGTAGGCGTTCTTCGTCAGATGTCACTCTCCTCGAGTGTCGATCGTGACTTCTCTCCTGACGGCATCAAGAGTCTGGTAGGAGTCGTGCATGATAGACTTGCCTGCTGTTAGCCGCTCCCGCAAGGTAAGGCGCCAAGATACCTACTTGCACATCGATATCTCCTAGTAGGCGCATTTCGCCTTCCAGTCGAACTTCCGTTGATCGTACGCAACTGGACAGGTATGGAGAGCCGCGCAAGCGCTCTGCTCTCGATAGGCGCTCTTCTCCTGGCAGCCGCTCGCCTCGGGATAGGCGCAAAGAGTATAGTAGGCGCTCGCCTCCTCGTAAGCGCCTGTGGATATTTCCGAGGATTCTTGGAGAGGAGCCCTACCTCTCCTTCGGCGGAGATTCCGTCTACCTCGAAGAGGGAGTCTCATCGTAGACATCCCAGATCTTCTCTTCATTCTCCAGTGGATGTGAACTCTTCTAAGAGAGGGTTCGTTCCTTTCCAACCTCTCGCTCAACTCCTACTAGGATCCCTTCGTCACCCAAGGATCTTCTGCGCTCGCCTCGACAAGACGTCCTAGAAGGTTCGGATGAGGAACAGAACACTTCTGCTGCTGTCTTCTTACAAGAAGCTTACAGAGCTACTTTTGCAAGTTTTTTGGGGATTCCCTTTCCTCCTACGGCTCCTCCTTCTCCTCACTCACTTTTTTCAACGGCGAAGACAGCGAAGAGTTCTTCTTGTGTGAGGATGAAGCCAACTCTTTCTATGAAGAAGGCACTGAGGAGTTTTGGTTCCTGGATGGCTTCCAAAAAGAAGAAGGGGGCGGGAAAACGATGTTCGCTTTTCCTCCTTCGAAGTTATCAGGACGCGCTGGTTTCTGGTATGAAACAGGAGAGTCCTTAGGATTGGGTCTACCGTCTTCGGCTGATTCGGATTTTTCGGCGCTGGTAGATTCGACAAGGAGAACTGCCCTAACTCTGCTAAGACGACTTGGCAATGAATGAATTGGATCACATGCTCAAAGGCATGTTTAGAGTGCTAGAAGTATTTAACTTCCTTAGACCTTGATTGGTCGTTGGGAGTCCTAGCCAAGAAAATTGAAGTGCCAGAGTCAATTTCGCCAGAAGATCTTATGTGTGGGGGGGGGGGGGGGTTGGGGGGGGGGGGGGGGGGGGGGGGGGGGGGTGTTTTTGTCTTTTATGGACAAGTCGGTAATAGACGGAGCGAGTGAAATCGCCTCCCTGTTTGGGGCCGGGATCGTGAAGAAGTCTGTTCTCCCATGCCCAGAGGTCTTCTTTGCTGTTTGCTCCTCTGTCTGCTCAGTTGTTCCCTAAACATCGAGTGCAGGACATTTCAAGATCACTGTCGGCCAAAGCCCCCCACACCCAGGACCTTTTGGGCACAGTCGGCAAGAAAACCTCGCCCTTCCTTCCCTACCAAGGCTAAGAAGGAAAAAGCAAGTGTTCGAGAACCCTTTCGAGGGGCGTCTTCATCAAGAGCCTCTACGTTTAGAGGTCGTAGACCTTCAAGAAGGGGTAAGGACTTTCGCCAAGTCTGTTAAAGCCCCCAAATAACTTGCAAGTCCTTCAAACAACGGTGGGCGCCAGACTCTTAGAGTTTGCAGAAGTCTGGGCCCAAAAAGGGCGGATCCTTGGACCCTTTCTATTTTGAGGAGAGGTTACCTCATCCCTTTCGTCGAAAGACCTCCCTTGACGACCATCCCAAGGGTGGAACTGGACGGCCAGGTACAAGAGAACCCCATCATGAATCAAGCTCTCCATCTAGCAGTAGATCAGATGCTGGAGAAGGGGCTATCGAACTAGTGACAGACCATCCATTCATCAGGCTTCTACAACCGCCTTTCCTAGTTCGAAGTCCTCAGGGGGATGGAGACCGGTGTTGGATGTAAGCGCCCTGAAACTTCTTCGTAGAAAAGAAGCAAGTTCACGATGGAAACGCCTTCATCAGTGCTGGCAGCACTTCGTCCAGGGGACTGGATGGTTTCCTTGGATTTACAGGACGCTTACTTCCCCACGTACCGATCCATCCTTCCTCGAGGAAGTTTCTCAGATTCATGATGGGGGGGAAAATTTTCAGTTCAGGGCTCTGTGTTTCGGCCTCTCGACGGCCCCTCAAGTGTTCACGGGATTTTGAGGAATGTGGCTCAATGGCTTCATTTGAAAGGGGTGAGGATATCCATGTACCTCGACGATTGGCTAATAAGGGCCAATTCAGAAGATCGTTGTTTGGAAGGACTTACAAGTAACTTTAGAATTGACGAAGGCTTTGGGACTTCTCGTCATTTCAAGAAGTCGTCACTAATTCCCGAGCAAGAGTGTGTGTATCGTCGGAATACAGATGAACTCTCTGAGTTTTCGGGCTTTTCCCGTCGCAGGAAAGGATAGCCCGAGGATTCGAGAGAGTAACAACCTTCTTAGGGAAAGAAGTATGCACAGTGAGGGAGTGGATGAGTCTGCTGGGGACGCTCTCCTCGCTGGAGCAATTCGTTTCCATAGGAAGGTTGCACCTGAGACCGCTCCAATTCTTTCTCATCGGAATTGGAGTCGTCGTTCTCAGGATTTGACGTTCTCCCTGTCGTTATCCAGGACATCAAGAAACATCTTCTATGGTGGACAGATCCCAACCTCTTTGCGAAGGGACTGTCTCTTCAATCAACAGACCCCAACCTGGTGTTGTTCTCCGACGCGTCGACACGGGGTGTGTCAACTCTGGGAACCAGCGAAGTGTCAGGTACCTGGGTGGGGGACCAGGTAGCCTGGCACATCAACAGAAAGGAGTTGATGGCTGTGTGGTTGGCTCTGAAGGCTTTCGAGCCCAAAGTCAGAAGATCGGTAGTGCAGGTCAACGCGGACAACACTACAGCTCTGGCATATATCAGGAAACAGGGGGGGACGCATTCCTTCTCCCGTGACGAGACAGCAAGAGACCTTCTTCTGTGGGCAGAAGAAAGAGGAATCAAGCTTCTCACCAGGTTCGTGCAGGGAGAAAGGAATGTAAGAGCAGATCTCCTCAGCAGGAAAGATCAGGTCCTTCCCACAGAGTGGACCCTTCATCTGGATGTATGCCAGAGCCTGTGGAAGTTATGGGGCAGGCCACACATAGACCTCTTTGCCACGTCAAAGAACAAGAGGCTGGATCCTTACTGCTCTCCGATATTGGATCCAGAGGCATTAGCAATAGATGCTCTTCTTCTAGACTGGAACGGACTCGACGTCTACGCGTTTCCCCCCCGTCAAGATCCTGGGGCTAACCATCAAGAAGTTCGTAGAGTCCGATTTAACGAGAATGACCTTAATCGCTCCCTTTTGGCCGGCCCAAGAATGGTTCACAGAGGTACTGGAATGGTTGGTGGACCTTCCAAGATCGCTCCCCGCTAAGGAGCGATCTACTCAGACAACCCCACTTCGACAGGTACCACAAAAATCTCCTCGCTCTCAGTCTGACTGGTTTCAGACTGTCCAAAGTTTGGTCAGAGCGAAAGGCTTTTCAGCAACGGCTGCTAAAGCAATCGCAAGAGCGAGGAGACCTTCCACCTTGCGTGTATACCAGTCAAAGTGGGATGTCTTCAGACGTTGGTGCAAGAGGAAGAACATTTCCTCTTCCAGTACCTCTGTGACCCAAATTGCGGATTTCCTTATTTTCCTCAAAGAAGAATGTCATCTGGTTGTGTCAACTATTAAGGGATACCGCAGTATGTTGGCGGCGGTATTTCGGCATAGAGGCTTAAATATATCCGATGATAAGGACCTGCATGATCTTATTAGATCATTTGAAACCATTAAGCGTCCTCATGTAGGTACCGAACTGGAATCTAGACGTAGTTCTACAATTCCTTGGATCGTCTAGATTCGAACCTCCTGGCTTAGCCTCTTTCAAGGATCTGACGAAGAAGGCTATCTTCCTTTTGGCCCTAGCTACAGCTAAGAGAGTGAGTGAGCTCCAAGCTATTGAGGGCAATGTAGGGTTTAAGGAAGATTCTATGGTGTGTTCGTTTCTTCAAGTTTCCTTGCAAAGAATGAAAACCCATCACGCCCTTGGCCCAGGAGCTTTGAAGTTCGTAGTTTATCTTTTTACTAGTAGGGGAAGAGCCTGAAAGAACTCTTTGCCCTATGAGAAATTATGAAGTTATTTCCTTAAGAGGAAGGAAACGGAACTTAAGAAAGCTAATCAAGATTGTGCTTTGGTGCTCCGTAAAGGACCCCACCTCTGACCCATGTCGAAGAATGCTCTTTCCTTTTTTCTGAGAAGCCTTATTACAGAGGCACATGTTGCCTGTAAGGAAGAACATTTTAGACTACTGAAAGTGAAAGCTCACGAGGTGAGAGCCATCGCAACTTCACTTGCATTCAGAAAAAAATATGTCTGTGCGGAACTTGATGGAGGCGACTTTTTGGAGATGCCAGTCGGTTTTCGCAAACCACTACCTACGTGATGTAAAAATCACATATGATAAATGCTTCGCCTTGGGTCCTTTCGTATCGGCGGATTCGGTGCTGGGGCAGGGAGCTGAAACTTATCCTGTGTAAAATTTTTTATATGTTACCCTATTTTATATTGTTGTTTTTTGGTTGCCGGAAAGAGGTTGCAGGAGGCACCTCTTTTTGTCGTAATATTAACCCTTTGTATTTTGGTTAGGTGGTCTGGTGGGTTTTGGCTCCTTGCAGAGGTAGTGGTAAGGATCTGTTAGGTAAGCGGACAAGGTCCCTCTAACAGCATCCGACTTGGATTCTACCACAATAGGGGATCACATATCCCAGTGGTAGATCCGAGAGTTTTTCAGCATCAGGTCACGTCCTAGCTGTAGCTCTCCAGGCAATGCAGACTCAGAGATAGTATCTATGAAGTCTTCATCCTGAAAAGGTGAGAACCAAGGTTTTTATATCCTACAACATTAGTTGTTTCCCGTCTTACCTGTATTATTGAGCTGTCTCTTACCCTCCACCAAGGGTGCCAATCAGCTAAGTATATATCTGTCAGGGAAGTTCATGTACAAAAATGATATTGTTAAACTACAATAAAGTTTTGTACATACTTACCTGGCAGATATACGATTAATGGCCCACCCAGCCTCCCCTCAGGAGACAGGTGGAAGAGAAAAATCTGACAAGCTTACGGGAGTGGTTCGTACATCCGCCACCCAGCGGCGGGTAAGGTAGACCACCTGACCTACCTGTCGCGTGTGCCGCGAGATTTGAAATTCTGTCGGGAACGTCGGAGACTATAGCTAAGTATATATCTGCCAGGTAAGTATGTACAAAACTTTATTGTAGTTTAACAATATAATTTTTATGGCACTAGACAAGTGCCATAAAACCGGATCACCATCAACCGAATCCGTCGATAACCGGGGACTGCCTGTATTATACAATTGAATGTATATGGGTGGGGTACAGACCAGATTATATCTGGGAGAAATACAATGATTACTAAAAAAATATGTAAAAGAAATAAAACACCAAATTGGAAGATGAGTAAATAATTTGAATAGAAAATTCACTCAAATAAAACATACCGATATTAGAAGGAACGTTGCAAAAATGACTATTATTACTACTTAAAATTGATACTTTTGTACATGAACTTTCCTGTCAGATATATACTTAGCTATAGTCTCCGACGTTCCCGACAGAATTTCAAATCTCGCGGCACATGCGACAGGTAGGTCAGGTGGTCTACCTTACCGCCGCTGGGTGGCGGGTGTACGAACCAATCCCCCTTGCTTGTCAGATTTTTCTCTGTCGCGGGAACGATAACAACTGTTGTTGGTTCCTCTCGATAGTTTTTTCGTTTCTCGCTTGCCTGGAGTTAATTTGGACTTCTTTTGGTGACGTATTCGCTCTGTTTGGCTTGGCATACGCTAATTGTGGACCGTTTTGATTTTGTTTTGGATTTTCTTTAACAATGTCTGACCTGGATTCAGTAGCTAAAACTTCTGTTTTGTTTAGGGTTTGTGTGATTGAAGGATGTAAGGTGAGGTTGCCGAAAGCTTCGGTTGACCCTCACACGGTTTGCATGAAATGCAGGGGGAATGAATGTTCTTTTGCTAACCCTTGTAGTGAATGTAAGGTGCTGAATGAAGACGAATATAAGGCTCTCTCTTCTTATGTTAGGAAGTTGGAACGTGATAGAGTACGTAAGGCTTCCTCTAGAAGTTCTAGTAGGTCTAGAATGAGTGAGTTGGATGTGGATCCTAATACTAATGTAGAAGTAGAACCTTCTCCCCAAGTTGCAGCCCCTGCTCCCCGCACCGAAGCCGAAGATTCGTCTTCGGAGACGGCGGCTTTAAGAGCCACGATTCTATCTATGGATCAGAAGATTCGTCAGTTGGAAGGTAAGGAGAGTATTAGTGATCAATGCAGTGTCCCCAGTGTTGTGGAGGGTGCGTCTGACCGGCTCCTTAGTGCCTCTAGGCCTAGACCTCTTCCAGACTCCCAGTTCCAGTGGAGTAGGAAAGTCGAAAGCTGCAAGAGGGCTAGGGAGAACCCCCACCAGTCAGGCGTCCCCTCGGCAGATCCTGAAGTACGCTCCCAGGCTGCCTCGGATCGCTACAAGAAGGAGATCCTACGTCAATGCTTCTCCTCTTCGTCGTCTCCCTCTCCAAAGAGAGGTTGGAACTCCCCGGATGCATCGCGCCCGTTGAAGAGGGCTTGGAAGCTCCCTGCAGTCCTTTGGCTTCTAGTCCGGAGGTTTTCCCGGAAGAATCGTCGTTGGAGGCGAAGAAACCCAAGAGATCCTGTGATCGTTCTTCTTCTCGCGCCCCTCGTTCTGCGCCTGGTTCCGAAGAAGAACAGCAAGATTCTCCTACTAGAGTCCTTCCGGGACTCCAGGCTCAGATCACGGCGCTGGCAGACTCTCTAGCCTTTAGATCGCGTAGGAAGAAGGACGTTTCTCTTCCGATCAAGAGATCTAGGCGCCGCTCTTCAGAGGATCGTTCTCCTCTTTTTAGGCGGTCTCCTTCATATGGGGAGTTTTCGTATGAAGGTAGGGGCTCACACGAGCGCCCCCGCTCTCCTGGCTCTCTTTGGGCTTCAAGGCGCCAAACATCAGTCGGACGCTCTGTGAAGAAAAAAGTTTTTTCTCCAGATTGGATTCCCGCTTCCGGTAAGCGCTCTTCGCCTGCACATCACGCTATTTCTTCGACTCCCTCGCGTGGGACTTCTCCTCAGCAGCTTCAAGAACCTAGAAGGCGCCCTTCTACAAGTAGGCGTTCTTCTTCCGGATGTCGCTCTCCTCGAGTTTCGGATCGTGCTTTGAGTGGACGTTTTTCTCCTGATCGTGACTTCTCTCCCTACAGACGTCAAGAGTCTGGTAGGAGCCGTGCGCCTGATAGGCGTCCAGCTGGTAGCCGCTCCCCGCAAGGTAGGCACCAAGAGCCTACTGCACGTCGATCTCCTAGTAGGCGCTCGTCTCTTTCGAGGCGTCCTACTCCTGATTATTCTCCTCGGGGCAGACAACAAGAGTCTTTCAAGCGCCCTTCTCTGAGTAGGCGCTCTCCCTCTTCTAGACGCACTACTCCTGACCGTTCGTCTCTTGGTAGGCACCAAGAGCCTTGCAAGTGCCCTTCTCCAGATAGGCGCTCGTTAGCTTTGAAGCGCCCTTCTCCTGATTGTTATCCACTTGTCAGACGTCAAGAGTCTCGCAAACAGCCTTCTCCTAGTAGGCGCATTTCTCCTTCCAGTCGAACTTCTGTTGATCGTACTCAACTAGACAAGAATCGAGAGCCGCGCAAGCGCTCTGCTCCCGATAGGCGCTCTTCTCCTGGCAGCCGCTCGCCTCAGGATAGGCGCACAGTTTCTGGTAGGCGCTTGCCTCCTCGTAAGCGCCCTGTGGATGTATCCAGGTATTCTCGGGGTAGGAGCCCTACCTTTCCTTCTGCTGAGTTTTCGTCTACCTCAAAGAGCGAGTCTCATTGCAGACAATCCAGATCTTCTCGTCGTTCACCGGTGGATTTGAGCTCTTCTACGAGAGGGCTCTCTCCAACCTCTCGCTCAGCTCCTACTAGGACCCCTTCGTCACCTAAGGATCTTCCGCGCTCTCCTCGACAAGACGTCCTAGACGGTTCGGATGAGGAACCGAACACTTCTGCAGCTGTGTCTTCTTACAAGAAGCTTACAGAGCTTCTCTTGCAAGTATTTGGGGATTCCCTTACTCCTACGGCTCCAGCTTCTCCTCACTCACTTTTTTCTACAGCGAAGACAACGGAGGGTTTGGTTGCTTTCTTGTGGTGAGGGGATGTGCCGACCCTTTTGATGAAGAAGGCACTGAGGAGTTTTGGTTCCTGGATGGCGTCCAAAGAAGAAGCGGGGACGCTTTCCCTCCTTCGAAGTTATCAGGACGCGCTGGTTTCTGGTACGAAACAGGAGAGTCCTTGGGTTTGGGTCTACCGTCTTCGGCTGATTCTGATTTTTCGGCTCTGGTAGACTCCACAAGGAGAGCTGCCCTTAACTCTGCGAAGACGACTTGGGCAATTAATGAAGTAGACCACATGCTGAAAGGCATGTTTAGAGTACTGGAGGTCTTTAACTTTCTTGATTGGTCGTTGGGAGTCCTAGCCAAGAAGATAGAAGTGCCAGAGTCTTTTTCTCCGGAGGATCTTATGTGCGTTTTGTTTTGCATGGACAAGTCTGTAAGAGACGGAGCGAGTGAAATCGCCTCCCTGTATGGGGCCGGGATCGTAAAGAAGAGGTCCGTATATTGTTCCTTCTTAACGAAGTCAGTCTCCCACGCACAGAGGTCTTCTTTGCTGTTTGCTCCTCTGTCCGCTCAGTTATTCCCTAAACATCTTGTTCAGGACATCTCAAGATCGCTTTCGGTTAAAGCCACCCAGGACCTTTTGGCCTAGTCGGCAAGAAAACCTCGCCCTTCCTTCCCTACCAAGGCTAAGAAGGAGAAGTCAAGTACTCAAGAACCCTTTCGAGGGGCTTCTTCCTCCAGAACCCCTACGTTTAGAGGTCGTAGACCTTCAAGAAGAGGTAAGACTTTCGCCAAGTCAGTCAAAGCCCCCAAATAACTTACAAGTCCTTCAGACAACGGTGGGCGCCAGACTCTTAGGATTTGCGGAAGTCTGGGCCCAGAAAGGGGCGGATCCTTGGACCCTTTCAATTTTGAGGAGAGGTTACCTCATTCCTTTCATCGCAAGACCTCCCTTGACGACCACCCCAAGGGAGTTGACGGCCAGGTACAGAGACCCCATCATGAATCAAGCTCTCCATCTAGCAGTAGAACAGATGCTGGAGAAGGAGGCTATCGAACTAGTGACAGACCATCGTTCATCAGGCTTCTACAACCGCCTTTTCCTAGTTCCGAAGTCCTCAGGGGGATGGAGACCGGTGTTGGATGTAAGCGCCCTGAACTTTTTCGTAGAAAAGAAGTTCACGATGGAAACACCTTCATCAGTGCTGGCAGCACTTCGTCCAGGGGACTGGATGGTTTCCTTGGATTTGCAGGACGCTTACTTCCCGTACGCTCCGATTCATCCTTCCTCGAGGAAGTTTCTCAGATTCATGATGGGGGGGGAAAATTTTTCAGTTCAGGGCTCTGTGTTTCGGCCTCTCGACGGCCCCTCAAGTGTTCACATGGATCTTGAGAAACGTAGCGCAATGGCTTCATTTGAAGGGGGTGAGGATATCCATGTACCTCGACGATTGGCTGATAAGGGCCAAGTCAGATTGTTGTTTGAAGGACTTGCAAGAAACACTAGAATTGACGAAGGCGTTGGGACTTCTCGTCAATTTCAAGAAGTCGTCACTAATTCCCGAACAAGAGTGTGTGTATCTCGGGATACGGATGAACTCTGAGTTTTCGGGCTTTTCCCTCTCAGGAAAGGATAGCCCGAGGATTCGAGAGAGTAACAACCTTCTTAGGGAAAGAAGTATGCAAAGCGAGGGAGTGGATGAGTCTGCTGGGGACGCTCTCCTCGCTGGAGCAATTCATTTCCCTAGGAAGGTTGCACCTGAGACCACTCCAATTCTTTCTTCATCAGAATTGGAGTCGTCGTTCTCAGGATTTGACGTTCTCCCTGTCGTTATCCCAGGAAGTCAAGAAACATCTCACATGGTGGACAGACCCCAACCTCTTTGCGACGGGACTGTCTCTTCAATCCCAGAGCCCCAACCTGGTGTTGTTCTCCGACGCGTCGGACACGGGTTGGGGGGCGACTCTGGGAACCAGCGAGGTGTCAGGTACCTGGGTGGGGGACCAGGTAGCCTGGCACATCAACAGAAAGGAGTTGATGGCTGTGTGGTTAGCTCTGAGAGCTTTCAAGCCCAAAGTCAGAAGATCGGTAGTGCAGGTCAACACGGACAACACTACAGCTCTGGCATATATCAGAAAACAGGGAGGGACGCATTCCTTCTCCCTGTACGAGACAGCAAGAGATCTTCTTCTGTGGACAGAAGAAAGGGGAATCAAGCTTCTCACCAGGTTCGTGCAGGGAGAAAGGAATGTAAGAGCAGATCTCCTCAGCAGGAAAGATCAGGTCATTCCCACAGAGTGGACCCTTCATTTGGATGTATGCCAGAGCCTGTGGAACCTTTAAACGTTCTCATATTGTACCGAACTGGAATCTAGACGTAGTGCTACAATTCCTTGGATCGTCTAGATTCGAACCTCCTGGTTCAGCCTCTTTCAAGGACCTGACGAAGAAGGCTCTCTTCCTTATGGCCCTTGCAACAGCTAAGAGGGTGAGTGAGCTCCAAGCTATTGAGGGTAATGTCGGGTTTAAGGAAGAATCGATGGTGTGTTCGTTTCTTCCAGGGTTTCTTGCTAACAATGAAAACCCATCACGTCCTTGGCCCAGGAGCTTTGAAGTTCGTGGGTTATCTTTTCTGGTAGGGGAAGAGCCTGAAAGAACTCTTTGCCCTATGAGAATTGTGAAGTATTACCTTAAGAGGAAGGAGCAACTTAAGGCTAATCAAGATGTGCTTTGGTGCTCCGTGAAGGACCCCTCTTGGCCCATGTCGAAGAATGCTCTTTCCTTCTTCCTGAGAAGTCTTATTACAGAGGCACATGTTGCCTGCAAGGAAGAGCATTTTAAACTACTGAAAGTGAAAGCTCACGAGGTGAGAGCCATCGCAACTTCACTTGCATTCAAGAAAAATATGTCTGTGCGGAACCTGATGGAGGCGACTTTTTGGAGATGCCAGTCGGTTTTCGCAAACCACTACCTACGTGATGTAAAAATCACATGATAAATGCTTCGCCTTGGGCCCTTTCGTATCGGCGGATTCGATGCTGGGGCAGGGAGCTGAAACTTATCCTTTTTAAAATTTTGATATGTTACCCTATATTTTGTATTTGAGTTTTTGGTTGTCTGAAAGAGGTTGCAGGAGGCACCTCTTTTTGTCGTAGTATTAACCATTTGTATTTTGGTTAGGTAGTCTGGTGGGTTTTGGCTCCTTGCAGAGGTAGTGGTAAGGATCTGTTATGTAAGCGGACAAGTTCCCTTTAACAAGATCCGACTTGGATTCTACCACAGAAGGGGATCACATATCCCAGTGGTAGATCCGAGAGTCTTTCAGCAACAGGTCACGTCCTAGCTGTAGCTCTCCAGGCAATGCAGACTCAGAGACAGTATCTATGAAGTCTTCAGCCTGAAAAGGTGAGAACCAAGGTTTTTATATCCTACAACATTAGTTGTTTCCCTTCTTACCTGTATTATTTAGCTGTCTCTTACCCTCCACCAAGGGTGCCAATCAGCTAAGTATATATCTGACAGGAAAGTTCATGTACAAAAATGATATTGTTAAACTACAATAAAGTTTTGTACATACTTACCTGGCAGATAGATATGATTAATGGCCCACCCAGCCTTCCCTCAGGAGACAGGTGGAAGAGAAAAATCTGACAAGCAAGGGGGATTGGTTCATACACCCACCACCCAGCGGCGGTAAGGTAGACCACCTGACCTACCTGTCGCGTGTGCCGCGAGATTTGAAATTCTGTCGGGAACGTCGGAGACTATAGCTAAGTATATATCTGCCAGGTAAGTATGTACAAAACTTTATTGTAGTTTAACAATATCATATTAAAGCCTATATATAACAAAATATTTGCAAATTAGAAAAATTTGTTACTCAAGGAAGAATCATGTCATGGAGGAAATATTTATCAGATCTCTCTTATAATACTCCCATACAAAATATATCAAAAATAATCAAGAAAATAAATGATACCCATATTAAATCACCTAGACATGCCATATTAAAACATGGGAAAGAAAACTTGATCCAAAAAGATATAATTAATGTAATTAGAGAAAACTTAGCAAATGTTAGTACAGTGGTACCTCGTTTGTTGAACCTTTCTTATGACGAACATTCCATTTTTCTAACTGAATTTTTGAGAAAATTTTATATTGTTTGTTGAACAAATTCTCATACTATGAACTGACCAATTATCTTGTTTACTATACTAGTACTTGTATTCAACAGCCTACTGGGTCTTGCAAGAAAAACTGTGTTTTTATACATTCAACTTACCCGTCAGATATATACATAGCTATCACTCCGTCGTCCCCGACAGAAATTCGAATTTCGCGGCACACGCGGCAGGTAGGTCAGGTGATCTACCCCCCCGCCACTGGGTGGCGGGAATAGGAACCATACCCGTTTTCTAATTCATATTTTTTCTGTCGCTTGGAATGTAAACAACGTTGCAGTTCCTCCTATGGATTTTCGTGTTTCATCGCCATCGAATCGTCTGGGCTAACTTTTACAGGGAAGTAATGGATCTTTGGTTCGGCATACGCTTTTGTTAACTTTTTGATAATATTAACTTCGAAAATTTCGAAGATTAGTGACGTGTAACTACCGAAGTTTTCGGTAGACACTCATGCACTTTCACGAAAGTGAATTACTTATACTTTCATGAAAGGGAATTACTTATTTTTATTCATTAATACAAATAAGTGTTAGATTTGATTGAGAAATGTATATCTTTCTTCCTAGTTGGGGAAGTCAGAAAAGTAACTATCCTTTAGAAGCTTTATTAGCTCTTGTGTTAACGAGGATTTATGTAGTAACAGTACTAGTAGTTGTTGCATCCTCATCACCTTCTTACTCCGCAGAATCTACAATATCATATTTGCAAATTGTAGACTTTGGATATAGTTCAAATGCGAACTCTTAGAACGTAAGAAGTGAATATAGTGTTCCCCCATTACAATGGAGGGTGCGTCTGATCGGCTCTGTCTCGCTCTCAGGTCTAGACCTCTTCCAAGCTCACAAGCCCAGAGGAGAAGGAATGTTGAAAACCGTAAGGAGGTTTCAGAGAATCCCCACCGGTCAGGCGTCCCCTCGGCAGGTTCTGTAGAGCGTCCCAGACTGCCAGGGATAGCCATTGGAAAGGCATCCTAAAACAGTGTTTCTCCCTTTTTATGCCTACTGTTCCATGATGGATAGGAGAACTTCGAATGAATGAATTTGACGAAGATCCTCGTATAATGCCTTCTGGTAGAATTATTCAAAATGAGAATGACTTTAATCGATCCACCTTTCGATTCAGGCGACGATTTAGCGCCTTCTAATATTAGAGATCATTCGATAACATTTGTGATAAAGTCATTGTTCAAACATTTTTTCGCAACTAGACGAGAACGCTATCCCATGGGGGTATGAAATTGTTATTTCAACATAAGATTCCCCATCGGTGCATTTTTAGATATAGATCTATTCTGATTAGAACGATTTAGATTATTTGTCAATCGAATGAATTATATGGATCTCGTTGAGTGATAAAGCATATATGTATGACTTTTAAGCTTCTAGCTCCTACCATGCTTAGGACAAATCGCCTTAGGCTACGGTATGGCAAGGCATACTCACATACCGAAATTTATGCTATAATGGTCAAGTGAAATCCTTACAAAATTTCCTAAATTAATACGGTTTACCTTAATGTAACAGTATTATAGAGTATTCTATTACGCTAGAGTATGAGTTATATGATGCTTTCGTGTCTTCGAGAAGTGATCGGAGAAGCATATCTTTATTGGTGAATTGAGAGTAGGATAGAAACATTTTTCTTCGTGTTAGAAGAGGTTTCCATGAATTACCAGTACCCTTCTAGGACTTTCCTAGGAAGAAATTGTTTTAAAGGATTGTTTAGACGACATCTATTTAGTTTCTAGACTTGTCGAAGTCTCGTTCGCTTAATTATGCTTATATAAAACTTCCTGAAGCTCGATAAAAATTTTATAAGATTCCTTTATTTAATGGAGTAACTGGCAACTCTGGAAATGGAAGGCCAGTCGGCTTTCGAAGACAGCTTTCGCTTTGAATTGAGAGAGACCAGTGGCAGTACCGTGTTGTTCTCAGTCGTGAGCAGTCGATTACAGCTCTCTCCCCTGCGGAATGGGATAACTAACCGTATCTCTTCCCTACAATCGTGGTCTTAGCCTCGGATTGAGGGAATACTGAAGCTGTCATAAATAAATATTGTCTGCCTTTTGTTAGGAAGCTTTCAATAAGAAAGATATTACAACCTTTCAATGCTGTTTACCGTAGATAACATGATTAAAGGATTCTAATGCAGCAGAACATTATATTATTTAATGCACTCATACTTACGAAAGCATGTCTTATTAGAGTACATACTTAGTGAGAAGAGAGATGTAATAGAGATTCACTTCAAGACTACGCTATGGTTAAGTCTTTCGAGAAACGACACAACCGTATTTAGAATCAGATATTGCGCAGAAGTTGTATGAGTCGAATGGGAAACATTCTTTTAGTGGGAAATGTTTTCCCTGAATGGATTATACTACGTATATAATAGTTTTTCATAATAAGAACGGAATTAACATATGAAAGGGTGTCGGGTACCATAAAGACAGATGTTCTGGCACATAACATAAAGATAATTAGTAGGAGGCGCCAGCCTGGTGCAATAAGCGAAGAGCACCAGCCAAAATATTTCTCGTTCAGGAAAATAGGGGGGGGGGGATACGGAAGAATTAACCGAAAAGAATAATTCCCCTTCCGATATACTCGAATTAGAGGAAAATTGAGAAGAAAAATCCAACTATGTAAGTACTGTAAAATTATAGGATTCTTACAGCACCTCTTCTTATTTTGATATCGAGATTTCCTGACCACGGTTGCAAGTAATGGGCCAGAAGCGTGACGCCTCCCAGGAGCGAGGCGCCAGGCAAGCGCGAGGACGCTGCGAGGCGCGAGACGCCAGCCAAAAGCGTGACGCCTCCCAGGAACGAGGCGCCAGGCAAGCGCGAGGACGCTGCGAGGCGCGAGACGCCAGCCAGAAGCGTGACGCCTCCCAGGAGCGAGGCACCAGGCAAGCGCGAGGACGCTGCGAGGCGCGAGACGCCAGCCAGAAGCGTGACGCCTCCCAGGAGCGAGGCGCCAACCAGGCGTAAGACATCAGGATCTCCAATTTCTCAGTATTTGGAGATAAACTTTCCATGAGTTTCCTCTTTGAGACCTGACACAAGATCAGTTTTTTCCTGACAGGGACACAAGTTATCGCACAGGCGGCCGTAGCCCTTGTCAGGATTAACTGAAATTGCGGAAGTCTCTAACAAGAACAGACTTCTCATGTCAGGTGATATAGTGGTCGCGTGAGCGACTTCTTTCCTGGCAAGAGGAGTTGTTTTGGGAGAAACTTTCTTTGCCAAATCAACCCTCTACTGACAATTATTCTAGATATCGCACAGGCGAACGTAGTACGTGTCAGGATAAGTGGGTTCCTCTGCTTTATAGACCTTTACATGGTGAAGAGAACCGATATCTTTAGAAGTCTCTCGCTTTCCTCAACCTTATGAGACAAGTGATAGAAAATATATCGGACTCATAAGTTAATCTGGGTGCAGGTTTTAGAAAGACCTTGGCAACCCCTTTTTTATTGCACGTTTCGGCTAGTCCCTTGAACCATGCAGCTCCTCTTTCTCCTCTTTCATTGTTATTAACAGGATGTTATATTATCCTACTCCTATGTAAACATATAACAAGGGAGACCTTGTAATGTTTTGGTACTGGAAAAGACTCGTAAGAGCTCTCAGTATTGGGTGAGAGGCTTTTTTCAAGTATTTGAACCGTACATTACGGCCTGATGTCCTAGGATAGGAATCTTGAATGATTCTCCTCGATCCTGGATCATTTATTAGGAGAATAGGATAATAATAATTTGTTGTTTTGCTGAATAACGATGATAGAATTTTCCATTCTCTCGTTGCCCTGGCACGAGGACGGGAAGAAAGAATATAAGAGAGAGGTAGCAATGTACACCATCTTTATTTTATAGAAAGGGGAATAAAATTTAGTCTTTTTCCCCTAAAATATAAACTCTTTACAGAATGTAAGACAAAGGGCGTCAAAGAAAGAGAGGATAATACGTTATGCCTCATTTTAGACTTAGAGAGGTTGGATTCACAGAGGTCACGTTCTTCTCACAGCAAGTTTTGGAAGTCTTTTCCAAGACAGTCTGAATATTCTTTCAGCATCTATTTTAAATGGACCTTAACAACCTCTCCACTCTGAGTCTGTCTGCGTGCAGACTGACCAGAAGTGGACATGAATGAGAGGATGTTTCAAGGTAAATGACAGTAGTCATGAATAAGATATTTGATTACTGCAGATCGTGCTAGAGGGAATGAGGAAACTGTCCTCTTCCGATACCTCTGTGAACCACATAGCGGTTTTTTCTTCCCTTTCAGAGGGAAGAATCACTTTGTATATTTCTGCTATCAAAGAACGCAGTAAAAGGCTATACTCTGTCTCTATAAAGGGAATTGGAGTTAGCAGAGCATTAAGATCTTCGGGATCTTATACAATACCTCTATACGACAAGACTAGGAGATCTTATAATTACAATAGGATCCTATTTGGGCCTCAGATTCCGTGTTCTGACAAGATGGAACTGCTCCTCATCAATGTTTCTCTCGGTACTAAACGACCAAAAGGACGAGTGAAATTTTGGGCTTGGAATCTGGAATCAAATTCTAGAAAGACTAGGCAATGGGTTCCTGCCAGCATGGTATGTTTGGCGAAAGAACTAAAACCTTTTATTCCTGGATCAACGCTTTCAGATAAAGGATTCGTTGTCCAGGCAATGTATTTACGTTCTCATCTACAAAAGAAGATAAGGTTTAAACGTTTGCTGACAGAGTCTTTGGAATATGATGAGGGCTTAAAAAACCACTTCCCAGAAGGTTCGAAGAGATATTTAAAGTGCTAGAAATCAGGAATCCTCCCAATTTCAGCTCAGAATATCCTTAGACTTCCAGGCTCTTTCCTTGCCTTCGTGCAAGGATAGGGAAGATTTTGCAACAAGAGAACTCATCAACATGTAGGAAGAGTGCTCGTTAGCAACGGAAGTATCAAGTATGATCCTCCTCGGAGGAAGACTGGTCTCTCGGACTATTAGATTTCCTATCGTCTACTGGATGTAGCTGACTAAAATTACCTCCCCTTGTTACGGAGGCCATAAGCTCAAAGTGAAAGAATTTCTTACACCCTTTTCCATTCTCCTGATAAACGATTGTGGATGTTCAGACTTTCGGACAATGTAGCGCCAATCAGGCGCCAAATGCCAAACAGGCGTAAAGACGCCAAAGCAAGACAGTCCAAATAAACACTGTCATTGTCTGATGAGGAGAAGGAGTAGGCCTCCAATCTGGCGCAGATGCGCTAGAGGCGAATAAATCAGGCAAATAGAGTGTCCGAGGTGGACATCGCCAGTTTTCATCGAGACTCTTAACAAGCTCGAATCTCCAGCAAGTGGGGAGAAGTCAGCCAGGCGCGAGGAGCCAGCCAGACGCGAGGCGCCAGGCAAGCGAAGCGCCAGCCAGGCGCGAGGCGACAACCAGGCGCGAGTGAGGCGCCAGCCAGGCGCGAGGCGCCAGACTGGCGCGAGGCACCAGGCAGGCGCGAAGCGCCAGCCAGGCGCAAGCCAGGCTCTGGGCTTCATCCAGAAGAGATCTATTTCAAAGAAAGCCCTGGTCTTCTTTGGAACAGTAGAATCTCTAAAGCACTTCTTGAGTAACTTGATGATTCCTTCAAACAGCTAAGAATTAAAAGCGCGGGCTTTTAACAATTCTCGTTCTTTCCATAACAATATGTCATGAGAGACATATTAGCTGTAATAACGGGAGATGCAACTCTGTGTTGACTTTTCTTTGCACGAAGGAGATCAAGTAGGCCTATGAGAGATCCTTCTCTCTTTGTTATACGTGTCCACGGATGCGTTGCTGGGATAGGGAGACGACACTGATCCTTAACTAGTGAATTGAAAATTTTATTTTTTTATTTGTATTTTTTTTTTTTTTTTAACATAAGTGTATTATTTTCTGGGGTTATTTGAAATGAGTTTGGGGATAGCTCTTTTCAAATTAAGCACAAACCCTCGTGTTAGGATCAGGTGATCGGGATCGGTGTTGTGCTCCTTAAATTATGCCAATAGGCATTGGTGTATTGTCATGTAAGTGGATAAGACCCCATTGACAAATGACCACTAGATTCTGTCAAGTAAGTGGATAAGACCCCATTGACAGATCTACAAGAACTCTTAGCCATAGGTCACATCCTCGCTGAGGCTCTTGAGACGAAGCAGACTACTAGTAATAGCTAGGAAGTCGACCCTTCGTCTAAACACATAGGAACCAAGGTTTTATTTATTTATTACCTACAACGTATGTTGTTTACCTGTATATTCAGTAATAGCTGTCTTTTACCCTCCACCAATGGTGTGAATCAGCTATGTATATATCTGACGGGTAAGTTGAATGTATAAAAATGATATTGTTATGATACAATAAAGTTTTATACATACTTACCTGGCAGATATATACAATTAAATGGCCCACCCAGCCTCCCCTCAGGAGACAGCTGGAAGAAAAAATATGAATTAGAAAACGGGTATGGTTCCTATTCCCGCCACCCAGCGGCGGGGGGGTAGATCACCTGACCTACCTGCCGCGTGTGCCGCGAAATTCGAATTTCTGTCGGGGACGACGGAGTGATAGCTATGTATATATCTGCCAGGTAAGTATGTATAAAACTTTATTGTATCATAACAATATCATATTAACATGTTTTTTCATTTTCAATATAGTATACATACTGTAATTGTCTTTTTTTGACATTGAAAAGGCCTACAATACTACCTGGAGGTATGCTGTATTAAAAACTTTACAAAAGAGCAATATCCATGGACATCTACCTAGGTTTATCCAAAACTTTGACAGATCACAGTTTTCAGGTGAGAATTGATGATGCTTTATCTCAACTTTGGATGCAGCACTAAATATTAGACCCTGTTCACATTGAAGACCTTAGAATATTAGTAACAATGAAAAGTGCTTCAAGAATTGAGACAAGTGATTCACCAACAACAAAAGTTATTTGAATTAAGAGATTTATTTATAAATGACCAACCACCACCTTTCTCAATTAGAGCTATAAGATTGTGAGTTGCACACCTGGAAAATTCATGAAAAGGTAACTCCTATAGTACTCCAGAACAACATAAACAGCATACATAAGCATATATAAGCTGAAAAGGTCCATATTACGCAATTAATACAGATGGATCTAAATCAGAGCATAGAGTGAGATATGCTGCAGTGTCCCAAGACAAAACGTATCAGTTCTCTCTACCTAATAGTGCCTCAGTATTTACAGCTAAATTATGTGTATACATCAGACATAAAAGTAGTCAAAGAACACTCATTTAATCATTTTTGCTTTATAGTGACTCCAGAAGTTCACACTATAAGTTATGTAATAATGAAAAAATATTGAAATAAGTTAGATCCCTGCCCATGTAGGGATAAAAGGAAATCAAGAGGTTGATAAAGCAGCTAAAGCAGTCCACATGATAAGAGCAAATGTAAACATCCCTATTAGTGACTATATAAAATATATAAAATCAATCATTGTAAGTAAATGGAAAATGTATGGAATGAAGAACTTGAAAATGATAAATTAAAACAAATAAAACCTGGTGTTAAAAAGTGGAGTTCATCATATCAGAGAGATACGTAGACATGTACAGTTAATTCTGACTCTTCTTCAAATAGGCGACTCGTCTGACACGGACACTTGATGAGCAGCCCACATGGCCCCGGCTCCCGAGTGCTCAGAGTGCAAGGTGACAATAACAGTCAGACCTGTGTTGTGTGAGTGTCCAAAGTATGACCAGCAGCAAATGTCAACTTTTGGAAATAAATCAATGAAAGAAATTTTGTCAGAATCATCTGCATTTTCAGTCCTTCCAATTTTTATGTTTATGAACAGATGTAATTGCTGATAAAATGTAAATACAGTGGTACTTCGAGATAACGAAATTAATCCGTTCTGAGACGGCCTTCGTATCATGAGCTTTTCGTATCTTGAACCGCATTTTACATGTAAAATGGCTAATCCGTTCCAAGCCCTACAAAAACACCCCAGTAAATTTCATAATAAAGCTAAATTGACCTATAAACAATGAAATACTACAACAGTTTGGACCATTCAATACCTAACTTAATACGTACTAGTAGTACTACTAATATGTATGTACCTGTAAATAAAGTGTATTATTGTAGTACATGGTATACAAGAAATACTGTACATACATACGTACGTTTGTAGTAAAATGTGGAAGCTTACCTTTCGAGTCTCCAAAAGTGGCGACAGAGGAGGAGGACAAACTGCAGACAACTTATAGTACGTCACTTACTTACGAAAACATATGTCAGGAAAACATAAACTAAACTACGAACAAATATGTCAGGAAAACATAAATAAACTTTAAACTACGAAAACACATAAAAAAAATGTCGAAAACACAAAAAAAATGTCAGGAAAACATAAACTAAACTTTACGAAACACATAAAAAAATGTCAGGAAAACATAAACTAAACTTTACGAAACACATAAAAAAATGTCAGGAAACATAAAAAAAACTAAGCTTTAACGAAACACATTTACTGTCAGGAAAACATAAACTAAACTTAACGAAACACATGTCAGGAAAACATAAACTAAACTTTACGAAACACATAAAAAAATGTCAGGAAAACATAAACTAAACTTTACGAAACACATAAAAAAATGTCAGGAAAACATAAACTAAACTTTACGAAACACATAAAAAAATGTCAGGAAAACATAAACTTAACTTTACGAAACACATTAACAAAACTGTAACACTTAAATTTAAAAAAAAAAATTTTTCCCTTTGATTTTTAAATTTTTTTTTTTTTACTTTTTTATACTTTTTTTTTTTTTTTTTAACAAAATTTCAATTCCTTCACCACTTTCAACTTTCTGTTTTTTCATACTATCAATTGGTTCTTCCTTTTTGCTTACTCCTACTAAAGGCCTCTTTAAAAAATAACTATCCAAGGAAGATTGCTTCTGCCTGCTTTTGACAATGTACCTGAAACGACTCAGGCAAACGTCATCGAACTGTGCAACCATACGACCTGTGTAAGCCTTTTCGGGGTATCTCTTTTCTACGAATGATTGCACCTTATGAAAAGCAACTAGAGCATCCTTAATTTCTGCCGTTGGCTTAGTGTCGTCGTCCTCCTCCTCGCCGCTGCTAGAGAACTCTTCTTGAACGACGTTATGTTGCATGGCCTCTAACTCCTTCAGGTCATCCGTCGTAAGCTCCTCTTGGTGCTCCGTGAGAAGGTCATTGATGTCGTCCTCGTCGACGAGCAGCCCCATGGACTTGCAGAGTGCAACGATCTCGTCAAGATCTGGTTGCGAAACAGTTTCAGGATCGTCAACTGTTCCTGAATCTGCAGCACCAGCTTCGCCCACGTCGAATCCCTCGAAGTCTCGGGCGGATACGGCATCAGGCCAAACTTTCCTCCACGAAGAATTCAAGGTTCGCCTCGAAACCTCCTGCCAAGCTTGATCGATGAGTCGGATGCATATCACAACATCGAAATACTCCTTCCAAAATTCACGCAAGGTGAGATTTGTGGTATCGGTGATGTTGAAACATCTCTTGAAAAAATGTTTCGTATACAGCTTCTTGAAGTTCGATATCACTTGCTGGTCCATGGGCTGGAGGAGAGGGGTGGTGTTAGGCGGAAGATAAAGAACCTTGATAAACGAATATTCCACTAGGATATCTTCCTCGAGGCCAGGAGGGTGAGCAGAGGCATTGTCCAACAACAGCAGACATTTCAGAGGGAGCCGCTTCTTTCCCAAGGATTTCTCCGTGAAGAAAAGTCTCGCTACCCAGACTTTCGCATTAGCCCTCCACATCACTGGAAGCTTCTCCTTGAGCACTTTGTGAGCCTTGAAGGCTCGAGGAGTCTCCGAATGATACACAAGTAGGGGCTTCACCTTGCAATCCCCACTGACGTTCGAACAAAGTGCGAGCGTAAGCCTGTCTTTCATAGGCTTATGCCCGGGTAGCTTCTTCTCTTCCTGCCTGATGTACGTCCGACGAGGCATTTTTTTCCAAAAAAAGGCCAGTCTCATCACAGTTGAAGACTTGCTGAGAACTGTAGCCTTCGTTGAGCGTCATCTCGTCGAACATCTCAATAAAGGCTTCGGCCGCTTTTGTGTCCGAGCTGGCCGCCTCCCCATGCCACACCACCAAATGGATGCCAGTCCGTTTACAGAATTTTTCGAACCACCCATGAGAAGCCATGAACTCTGGGGTTGGCGTCGATGTCCCTTCTCCTCCGTCGTCTTCGGCCTGGGCAATCAAATCGCCGAAAATAGCGCTGGTCTTGTGGCAGATTGCAGTCTCCGTCATCGTATCGCCAACGATTTCTTTGTCTTTTATCCAGACAAGAAGCAGCCTTTCCATCTCATCGTGTACGTGGCTCCTCTTGCTGGACAAAATAGTCATGCCCTTGGAAGGTGTAGCTGCTTTGATGGCATCTTTCTGCTTAAGGATGGTGCCTGTTGTCGACAGATTTTGGCCGTATTCCTTGGCGATTACACTCAATCGCATACCAGCTTCATACTTCTCTCCATCTTTGTCTCCAAAGAAAGCATCCTCTTCTTTCCGTGAACTTCAACTTTCTTGGGACCCATGACTATGTACTATACTATACTGTACGTAATTAAGTTATGTAGTATGTATACATATGAAGTAAAGTTCTCACACAACATGATAAAGTAGTACTACAACGAAATCACTAACGAATTTACGTTAATAAACAAAATCGTATAGAACGAATGAATTCCGCGTGCTTATGTTACCGATGATGCCGCGAAGTGGCCGAAGAAGCACGCCGCTATGTAGATGCACGATGGGAGAGATGGGAGAGCAGGATCTTATGGCGGTGACTAGCACCAGGAACTAATGGGAGAGTGGGAGGATGGTGGCGAGTCTACTCAGTTGGCGGCACGCGAGTTTTAAAATTGTTATCGGTGGTCCAGGCGAATCTCGGACTTTACAGCAACAACCTTTCGTATCTTGAACAATTTTCATATATTTAGTAGAGCCACAAAAATCTTCGTAATTGCTTTTGTATCTCGAGTTTTCATACATTCAACTTACCTGTCAGATATATACATAGCTATCGACTCCGACGTCCCCGATAGAAATTCAAATTTCGCGGCACTCGCTACAGGTAGGTCAGGTGATCTACCACCCTGCTCTGGGTGGCAGGACTAGGAACCATTCCCGTTTTCTAATCAGATTCTCTCTGTCGCCGGTGGTATCAACATTGTTGTTACTACCTCCTGACTGGAATTCTTTTTTCACAACGCTTTTGATCATCTTTTGACTGATATTTGGTGACGTACTTGGATCGTTGTTTGGCATTCGCTATCGTGGACTGTTTTTTGGTCTTGGCTTTGGAATTTCGTGGATATGTCTGACTCTAGTGTTAGTTTCAGAGTGTTTGTGAATGAGGGCTGTAAGGTGAGGATTCCGAAAGCTTCGGTAGATCCTCACACTACATGTAGTGGTTGTAGAATGGTTGAATGCTCGATTGAGAATACGTGTAACGAGTGTGAGAGACTGAGTGCGCAAGAATGGAAGAATCTAACTTCTTACTTGAAAAAGTTAGAGAAAGATAGAGAGAGGAAAGCGGCTTACAAAACCTGCAGAATGTCTAGTCGTGAATTACTGTCTAGTTCTGTAGCTTCTTCCTCTGATAATTATGCCCATTCTGTTTCAGCCCGTTCACAAATTGCTAATCCCTCTGGTTCTGCTTCGGAAATAGCGGAACTCAGAGCTTCCCTTCAGAAAATGCAGGAAAAAATGGCAGCATTGGAAGGTAAGGAAAGTGAATGTGGTTTCACTAGTGATTTTAGTGTCTCTGCTACGCTCCCAGGCCTAGACCTCTTCCAAGCTCCCTGGCCCGGAGGAGAAGGAAAGTCGAAAGCCTTACGGGGGTTGTGGAGAATCCCCAACGATCAGGCGTCCCTTCGGCAGAATCTATTACATCACAAACTGCCAGGGACCGCTATAGGAAAAGCGTCCTTCGAGAGTGCTTTTCGTCATCTAGTTCGCCCTCTCCGAGAAGAGGATGGAAGGAGTCAAAACTTTCCCGTCCGCTGAAGAGGAGTATGAAAGAACATGAGCTCAATTCTAGCCCCGAGCGCTTCTCTGAAGAAGATGCGCCTTCGGTAATAAAGAAGGCTAGAAAACAGTCAGACCCTTGGTCTGGAGGAGATCCTAGAGCGCCTTCCAGATCTCCCTCTCCTGATTCGAAAGAGTCCTCAACCAGGAAAATTTTAATGAATATGCAGGAGCAATTAGCCTCTTTGGTAGGAGTTCTTTCTAAGGAGCCTACTTGTAAGAAGGATGATAGGCTTCCTATTAAAAGATCTAAATACCAATCTCCTGTCACGCGCAACGAGCCTTCCGGAGGAGGTGTCGCACCGGCGGCCATCTCTGGCGGGAACGGAGCGTTAGACAGGAGAGAAGTAGGAAAGGAAGTTACTCCTGCCAAGCGTTTGGCGCCAGCCAGGAGCCAGGCGCCGAGTAGGCGCAAAGAGCCAGAGTATTCTGTACAACGTTCAAGATCTTCAACCAAGCGCCAAGATTCAACTGAAGAAGAGGAAGCTCCTGTTAGGAGTAGAGCGCCTGCTAAGCGCAATGTACTTGTTAAACGAAATGCGCCTACCATGATCGATACTCCTACTAAACTCCAGGAGTATTCAGAGCTAGTTGCGCCTTCCAAAGATCAGGAGTATTTGGAGCGACATACTCCTGCCAGGCGCCAGGAGTCTTCTGACCTCGATACTCCTCCCAGGCGCCATGAGTATTCTAAACTTAATACTCCTCCCAGGCGCCAGGAGTATTCTGAACTTAATACTCCTCCCAGGCTCCAGGAGTATTTGGAACAAGATGCGCCTACCAGACGCCAGGAGCATTTGAAGCGCGTTGCGCCTGCCAAGCACCAGGAGTATTCCAAACACGTTACTTCTTCCAGGCGCCAGGAGTATTCTGAGCGAGATACTCCTGCCGTGCACCAGGCGCATTCCCTGCATGAAGAGCCTGACATCCGACAGGAGTCATCCAAGCGTCAATCTTTTAGCAAAGAGAGAGTAACTCTTAGTCCTTCTCCAATTAGAAGTGCTTCTTCGGAAAGGAAGAGATCGAGGGAAGAGACAGAGGAGAGAAGGGAGCCTTCTCCTTCCGAGCCTATGAACCCAGAAGATGTCTCGGAGGATGAAATCATTAGTAAGGAAGGATTTTCTAATTACAAATTTCTTTCGTCCCTTCTTTTGGAAGAATATGGAGATTCTTTAACTCCAGCCGCTCCTCCTTCTCCGCGCTCTCTGTTTTCGAGCACGAAAGCACACAAGTCTTCCTCGTTCCTGAAAATGAAGCCTGCTATATCCATGAGGAGGGCACTACAATCTCTTGACTCCTGGTTCAAGAAAAAGAAGGAGTTAGGAAGGACAGTCTTTTGTATGCCTCCTGCTAAACTTACGGGTAAAAGAGGCATATGGTACGAAACGGGAGAGAATATGGGATTGTCTCTGTCCGTTTCAGCTGAGTCAGACTTCTCGAGTTTAGTAGACTCATCGAGAAGACACGCCTTAAATTCAGCAAAAGCAACATGGGGTCTTTCGGAAATGGACCACCTCCTCAAGGGACTTTTTCACACTTTAGAAGTTTTTAACTTCCTGGATTGGTCCCTTGGGGTTCTTGCCAAGAAGTCTCATGAAAAGGAACAACTGAACCCAGAAACCTTAAATAGCATCCTCACATGCATTGATAAGGCTGTTCAGGTTGGATCGGCGGAAGTATGCTCCCTCTTTGGTGCGGGAATTTTAAAGAAGAGGGCGGTTCACAGTGCTTTCCTCACGAAGGCCGTCTCTCCTTCGCAGAGGTCCGCCTTATTGTTTGCGCCTCTCTCAGAACATCTTTTTCCTTCTCAGTTGGTGAAAGACATTGCTCATTCAACTGAACGAAAAGGCCACTCAAGATCTCCTTAGACAATCCTCAAGGAAAAATAGACCTGTGGCTAGTGAGGAAAAGAAAGGGGCTCGTCCAACTCAGCAACAGCCCTTTCGAGGAGGCCCTCCAACTAGATCTATCGCCAGAAGGAGGTCAACTGAAAAAAGGGGGAGGTCTTCCTTCCGTCCCTTTAAGAAGGGAAAATGAGAAATCTATCCTCCAAACACCTGTAGGAGCCAGGTTACATTTCTTTGCGAAAGCCTGGGAAGACATAGGATCAGATCCTTGGACGATGTCAATCATCAAGAAGGGTTATTACATCCCATTAAAGGACAGCCCTCCCTTGACAACATCACCGAGGGAACTGTCAGCCAGATACAGGGACCCTGTTTTGATGGATACTCTTCGTCAGATGGTGGAACAGATGTGGGACAAAAGAGCAATAGAGCTGGTACTGGATCACAGCTGTCCGGGGTTTTACAATCGCTTGTTTCTTGTAGCAAAAGCCTCGGGGGGGATGGAGACCAGTACTGGATGTAAGTGCGCTGAACAAATTCGTAGAACAACAGAAGTTCAGCATGGAAACGTCTGCTTCAGTCCTTGCAGCACTGCGTCAAGGAGATTGGATGGCGTCCCTAGACCTTCAGGACGCATATTTCCACATCCCGATTCACCATTCGTCGAGGAAGTACCTTCGATTTATGTTCGAGGGAAGGATCTATCAGTTCAGGGCCCTGTGTTTCGTCCTTTCCACGGCTCCCCAAGTCTTTACGGACGTGTTGAAAAATGTAGCAAGACACTTACATTTGAAAGGGATAAACGTCTCCCTGTACCTGGACGACTGGCTCATCAGAGCCAGGTCTCAAAAGCAGTGTTTGGAGGATCTGTCAACAACGCTGGAATTGACAAAATCATTGGGATTGATTGTGAACCTCGAGAAGTCTCAGATGGTCCCCAGCCAGAACGTGGTTTATCTGGGGATTCAGATGGATTCTCAGGGTTTTCGAGTTTTTCCCTCTCAAGAGAGAATAAGGAAAGGCTGTGCCACAGTATCGAACTTCTTAGAGAAAGAGCGCACTTCAGCGAGGGAATGGTTGAGCCTTCTAGGGACCCTTTCCTCGCTCGAACAGTTCTTTCCCCTAGGAAGACTACATCTTCGTCCGCTTCAGTTCTTCCTGAGAAGGAGTTGGAGTTGGAAGACAGGACAGCTCTCGGACACGTTTCCAATCACGGAGGAAATAAAAAATCATTTAAGGTGGTGGTTGATTCCCTTAAAAGAAAACAAAGGAGTATCACTGGAAGTACGGAACCCAAACCTGACATTGTTCTCAGACGCGTCGGAGTCGGGTTGGGGTGCAACCTTGGGATCCAAAGAAGTGTCAGGCACCTGGTCGGCAGAACAGGTGTCATGGCACATAAATTGCAAAGAGCTTTTAGCAATTCACCTTGCGCTAAAGAGCTTCGAACACATGGTCAGAGGCAAGGTCATACAGATAAACTCAGACAATACTACCGCTCTGGCTTATGTCAAGAAACAAGGAGGGACTCACTCTTTCGCTCTATACGAACTGGCAAGAGACCTGTTGATTTGGGCGAACCAAAGGAAGGTAGTTCTTCTAACGAGGTTTGTCCAAGGGGAGAGGAATGTGAGAGCGGACAGACTGAGCAGGAGGTTCCAGGTCCTTCCCACAGAATGGACACTCCACTCAGAAGTCTGTCAGAGCCTTTGGTATCTTTGGGGGAAGCCTCAAATAGATCTGTTCGCCACATTCCTCTCCAAAAGGATAGACACATTTTGTGCCCTAGTAGAAGATCCCAGGGCTTATGCAACAGACGCCTTTCTCCTGGACTGGTCAGGGCTAGATGTTTACGCTTTTCCCCCGTTCAAGATACTGGGAGAAGTAGTCAGAAAATTCGTGGCATCCGAAGGAACCAAAATGACTCTGATTGCTCCGTATTGGCCATCTCGGATTTGGTTCACAGAGGTAATGGAGTGGACAGTGGACTTCCCCAGATCTCTTCCAAACAGGATAGATCTGCTCAAACAACCCCACTTCGAGAGGTACCATCAAAACCTACCCGCTCTTGCTCTGACTGCTTTTCGACTATCGAAAGACTTGTCAGAGTGAGAGGGTTTTCTCGCAAGGCGGCAAGCGCAATTGCTAGAGCCCGCAGATCATCTACTAGGCGAGTGTACCATTCGAAGTGGGAGGTTTTCAGAAGTTGGTGCAGGTCGAAGAAGCTGTCCTCTTCCAGTACCTCTGTGACCGAAATTGCCGATTTCCTTCTGTTTCTGAGAGAAAAGTCGCATCTCTCTGTACCGACTATTAAGGGGTACAGGAGTATGCTTTCAGCAGTCTTTAGAAACAAGGGATTAGATTTAACGAATGATAAAGATTTGCACGACCTCATTCGTTCCTTTGAAACTTCAAAGTCAGTGGAACCTAGGGTTCCAAGCTGGAACTTAGATGTGGTCCTTAAATTTCTATCCTCCGAGGAATTCGAACCACCACACACGGCTTCATTTCGTAATATCACTAGAAAGTATTTATTTCTGATGTCTCTGGCAACGGCAAAAAGAGTCAGCGAGTTACACGCCCTTGAATCACGAGTCGGCTTCAAAGGAGACTCTGCAATTTGTTCATTCCAGTCTCTCTTTCTTGCCAAAAATGAAAACCCTTCGAATCCCTGGCCCAGGAGCTTCGAGGTAAAAGGACTTACTAGTTTGGTGGGCTGAGAAGCAGAAAGATCCCTTTGCCCAGTTAGAGCTCTTAAATTCTATCTGGACAGAAAGAAGCAGTTGGGGGGTTCGCAAAAAGGTCTACGGTGCTCAGTAAAAGACCCCAAGAGACCAATGTCCAAGAACGCCTTAGCCTTCTTTGTTAGAAGTGTTATTACAGAGGCTCATAAGAATTGTCCAGATGATTCTTTTAATCTTTTAAGAGTGAGAGCCCACGAAGTAAGGGCAATCGCAATGTCTATTGCGTTCCAAAGAAATATGTCACTTAAAAATATTTTGGATGCAACTTATTGGAGATGCAACTCTGTGTTTACATCTCATTACTTAAAAGATGTGCGAGTTACGTATGAGAAATGTTTTTCTCTAGGTCCGTTTGTGTCAGCACAGACGGTTCTGGGAAAGGGAGCTAGCACCGATCCTTAATAAGTGTATGCAACCCTCTTGTCGGATGTGTTCTTGAGTTTCCTGTGCATGAAAGTGTCAGGTGTCGCACAGGCGACCTTCACTTCTCTTCACTAGGAGATCGAGTGACAGCTGACTTTTAGAGGGGTACAAAATTTTTTTTTTTATACATTCAACTTCCCTGCCAGATATATACTTAGCTATAGACTCCGTCGTCTCCGACAGAATTTCAAATTTCGCGGCACACGCTACAGGTAGGTCAGGTGATCTACCGCCCTGCCCTGGGTGGCAGGACTAGGAACCATCCCCGTTTTCTAATCAGAATTCTTTCTGTCGCCGGACCATCAACATTGTTGTTGGTTCCTCTCGATTGGTTTTCTTTTTTCGCCGGCAATTGATCTTCTTGACCGACTTTTGGTGACGTATCTGGATTGTTGGATTGGCATACGCTTTTGTGGACTGTTTTGTGGACTTGATTTTGGATTTTCATACAATCAACTTACCTGTCAGATATATACATAGCTAAGACTCCGTCGTCCCCGACAGAAATTCAAATTTCGCGCCACTCGCTACAGGTAGGTCAGGTGATCTACCGGCCTGCCCTGGGTGGCAGGACTAGGAACCATCCCCGTTTTCTATCATATTTTCTCTGTCGCCGGTGGTATCAACATTGTTGTTATTACCTCCTGACTTAGATTCATTTTTTCAACATTTGATCAACGTTTTTCGGCTTTTTGGTGACGTATTTGGATCGTGTTTTGGCATTCGCTACTGTGGACTGTGTTTGGAATAACTCTTTTGGATTTTTCTCAGTATGTCTGATTCTAATGTGAGTGTGAGAATGTGTGTGATTGTAGGCTGCAGGGTGAGGATACCGAAAGCTTCGGTTGATCCTCACACTGTATGCCGTAAATGTAGGGGGTTTCAGTGTTCTGCTAATAATACTTGTAATGAATGCGAGGGATTAAATGCAGAAGAGTGGAAGACTTTGACTTCTTATTTGAAGAAGTTAGAGAGGGATAGAGTTAGACGACTGAAAGGTGTGAGTTCAAGGCCTATTGAGCCTTTCATGGATAATTCTAACCCTACTACTGTAGATTCTCCCTATAGATCTCATTCTCAGAGTGTCTTTTCGGATTCGGCATCGGAAATCGCCAATCTGAAAGCACGGTCTGCCTTTCGAACTATTAGAGACGTCAGCAAAAGACTTGAAGTCCAAGATGGCTGACTCGAAAGGTAAGGCTAGTGATAGTGAACATTTTAGTGAAGTGATCCTATCAGTGTTGTGGAGGGGGCGTTTGATCGTCCCTGCGGCGCTCCCAGGCCTAGACCTCTTCCAAGCTCCCATGCCCAGAGGAGAAGGAAAGTCGAAAGCCTTAAGGAGGTCGTGGGGAATCCCCAACGGTCAGACGTCCCTTCAGCTAGCTCTGCTTCATGGCAGCTAGCTCAAGGGCGCTATAGAAAAAGCGTCCTTCGCGAGTGTTTCTCGTCCTCTCCCTCTCCCTCACCTAAACGAGGGTGGAAGGAGTCGAACTTATCGAGACCGCTGAAGCGTCATATGAAGCAAGACATTGATTCGAGCCCAAAGCGCTTCTCGGATGACGCCCCGTCTGCTATTAAGAAGGCGAAGGTGGCGTCAGCGTCACCTGACGCTTATGAGGAAGTACCCCATCATGCTTCTTCCCCGAGTGATGACGAGAGGCGTCATGCATTAGACGTGGGAGAAGCGTAAAGAAGAGAATTATGGCGGTTCAGGAACAACTGTCATCTCTTGTGGGAGTTTTAGCGCCCCGTCGGAAGGATGTGACGCTTCCAATTAAGAAGTCTCGTCCTCTCGCACCTGCTCGAAGAACGGGGGCTGACGAGAGTGTTGTAAGACAAGAGAAACGAAAGACGTCTTTTAGAAGTGAAGCGTCATTTCAAGCGGATCTTAGATGTGACGCTCCGTCCAAGATTGTGAGGCAAAGTAGGAAGCCCTTAGAGAGCGAAGCGTCTTCCAGACGCGAAGCGTCATCAAGACGTCAACAAGAGACGTCATATGACGCTCGAAGAGCGGGAAGCGTCATACAAGACGTCTTCTAAAGCGCAAGAGAAGCCGCAGGTTGTGACCCCTTCCAAGTCGATCAAAACGGGGAAAAGGAAAGACTTTCATTCCCTTAGCCCCTCTCCTATCAGGAGTTTGTCTCCTCCAGAAGAGGAAAGTTCTGAAAGGAGAACGGAAACTCAGAATTATCACGAGTTTGAGGAAAACTCGGATGATGATGATCATGGAAGAGAGGGCTTGTCCAACTATAAAGTGTTGACTACCCTGCTTCTGGAGGAATACGGAGACGAGTTGACTCCGGCTGCTCCTCCTTCTCCGCGCTCGCTCTTTTCGAGTGCGAAGGCGAAGAAGCCTTCGTCTTTTCTGAAGATGAAGCCCACCATCTCGATGAAGCGGGCTTTACACGCCTTAAACTCCTGGATGAAGTCGAAGAAAGACTTAGTCAGGACAGTATTTTGCATGCCTCCAGCAAGGTTAGCTGGGAAAAGAGGCATATGGTACAAGAAGGGGGAAGATATGGGTATCGCTCTCCCTTCTACAACAGAGGCAGATTTTTCGACGTTAGTTGACGCTTCAAGGCGTCCAAGTCTTAATTCTGCTCGTATTACATGGAGTATTTCAGAACTGGATCATCTCCTCAAGGGACTTTTCCATGTATTGGAAGTCTTCAACTTCTTAGATTGGTCCCTTGGGGTGATGTCCAAGAAAGCTTACGATTCACAGGGAATCGAACCTGAAGCCCTGTATGCATTTTGTCTTGCATCGACAAAGCGGTACAGGATGGATCTTTTTAAGTCTCTTCATTATTTGGAGCAGGTCTTTTGAAGAAAAGGACGGTGTATGGCGCCTTCTTAACAAAGGCAGTCTCACAGGCTCAGAGGGCAGCTCTACTGTATGCACCTCTGTCTGACTATTTGTTCCCTTCTCAGTTAGTGAAGGACGTGGCTCACTCTTAACTGAGAAGGCGACTCAAGATCTTCTGACGCAGTCAGCTAGAAAGAAGAAACCTGCTTTTGTTTCTGACAAGAAAGAACCTAGCAATTCTATGCAGCCCTTTCGAGGTGGTCCGATCTCCAGACCTCCCGCAAGAAGGAAGGCTCCAGAGAAGAGAGGTAGGTCCGCCTTTCGTCCCTTTAAAAAGGGAAAATGAAACATTTCTCCTCCAAGCACCAGTAGGTGCCAGGCTCCTGCGACGCTCCCAGGCCTAGACCTCTTCCAAGCTCACGAGCCCAGAGGAGAAGGAAAGTCGAAAGCCTTAAGGAGGTTGTGGGGAATCCCCAACAGTCAGACGTCCCTTCAGCTAGCTCTGCTTCGTGGCAGGCGGCTCAAGGGCACTATAGAAAAGCGTCCTTCGCAAGGGTTTCTCGTCCTCTCCCTCTCCCTCACCTAAACGAGGGTGGAGGGAATCGAACTTGTCGAAACCGCTGAAGCGTCATAGGACGCCTGACAGGGATTCTAGTCCGGAGCGTTTCTCAGATGACTCTCCGTCTTCTAGCAAGAAAGCGAAGGGGGCGTCAGCGTCACCTGAAGTGTACGCGGAAGTACCCTTTCCTTTTTTCCCCACCGAGTGATGACGAAAGACGTCGTGCACTGGACGTGGGAGAAGCGTCAAGAAAAATCATTATAGCAGTTCAAGAGCAACTGTCATCTCGAACTCAACGTCGGAAGGACGTGACACTTCCAATTAAGAAGTCTCGTCCTCTCTTACCTGTTCAACGACAAGCGTCATAAGACGGGAAACGGCTAAACGTCTTACAGAAGCGTTTAGTGCGAGAGCAAGAACAGGTGCTTACGAGAGTTTCGTAACGCCAGAGAGAGGTAAGACGTCTTTTAGAAGCGAAGCGTCATTGGAAACGGAGCATAGACATGACGCTCCGTCCAATATTATGACGCCAAGGAGGACGCCTTTGGAGAACGGAGCGTCTTCCAAGCGCGAAGCGTCATCGAGACGTCAGCAAAAGACGTCATCCATGACGCTTGGCAAATGGGAAGCTTCATGTAAGCATGAAGAGTCTTCTAAAATTCTAGAGAAGCCGAAGCTTATGACGCCTTCCAAGACTTTTAGAGCGGGAAAGAGGAAGGATTATCATTCCCTTAGCCCCTCTCCTGTTAGGAGTTTGTTTCCGCAAGAAGAAGAATGTTCGGAAAGGAGAGCGGAGACGCTTTTAGATCCCGAGTTAGAGGAAAACTCGGATGACGAATATAGTGGAAGAGAAGGTCTGTCTAACTAGAAGGTGTTGACTACCCTTCTTCTTGAGGAGTACGGGGACGAGTTGACGCTCAACACCACCCCACTTGCCTACATTCGGAAACAGGGAGGGACGCACTCCTCGTTCCTTTACGAGCTCACGAGAGACCTATTACTTTGGACGTATCACAGTAACATCTCCCTGATGACAAGGTTCGTACAGGGAGAAAGGAATGTGAGGGCGGACAGGCTCAGCAGGAGGAACCAGGTCCTTCATACAGAATGGACTCTACACGAGGAAGTGTGTCTCGATCTCTGGTCTCTGTGGGGAACTCCTCATGTGGAGTTCTTAGCAACATTCTTTTCAAATAAGGCTCCCAGTGTTTTGCTCGGTCGTGGAAGATCCCAGAGCACTTATGGTAGATGCCTTCCTGCTAAATTGGTCTCGAGAGACGTTTATGCTTTACCCCCATTCAAAATCCTGGGGTTAGTAATGAAAAAGTTTGTGGCGTCAAAGGAGACGAGGATGACGTTAATAGCCCCCTTTTGGCCGGCCCAGGAATGGTTCACGGAGGTGGTAGAGTGAATCGTAGACTTTCCAAGATCACTACCCGGAAGGACGGATCTTCTCATATAACCATCAAACCTCTCCGCTCTCGCTCTGACTGCCTTTCGACTATCGAAAGACTTGTCAGAGCGAGAGGCTTTTCTCGCGAAGTAGCAAGCGCGATCGCGAGAGAACGCAGAACCTCCACTACGAAAGTATACCAGTCGAAGTGGAAGGCATTTAGAAGGAGGTGTAGATCCAAGAAGTTGTCCTCCTCCACTACCTCTATAGCGGAAATTTGCGGATTTCCTGCTATTCCTGAGAGAAAAATCTCATCTAGCCGTATCCACAATAGAGGGATATAGAAGTATGCTCCCGGCTTTATTCAGGAACAGAGGATTAGATCGGGCAGATAATGAAGATCTCCACGATCTCATAAGTCTTTTGGAGACTTCAAAGTCTAAGGAACCAGTAACCTCCACGAACTGGAACCTAGACGTAGTTCTGAAGTATCTGTCATCGGAAAGATTCGAACCTCCTCATCGGGCATCGTTTAGAGACATTACCCGAAAATGCCTATTCCTATTATCTTTAGCTACGGCAAAGAGAATTAGTGAATGGCATGCTCTGCAGGATGAAGTAGCATTCAAGGGAGACTCAGCGAGTTGCTCGTTTAAGACCCTGTTTTTAGCGGAAAACGAGAATCCTACGAATCCCTGGCCTAAGTCATTCGAAGTCAAAGGCATGTCGAGTCTCGTAGGCAGAGAAACAGAGAGGTCTCTCTGCCCTGTTAGAGCTCTGAAGTTCTACCTTCAGAGAAAGCATCAAATGGGAGGCTCTAGACAAGGTCTGTGGTGCGCGGTAAAAGACCCCACAAGACTGATGTCCAAGAATGCGCTGGCATTCGTTGTAAGAAACGTCATTACAGACACTCATAAGGCCTGTCCTGACGAACAGTTACAACTGTTGAGAATAAAAGCTCATGAAGTTAGAGCTATAGCGACGTCTCTCTCGTTTCATAAGAATATGTCGTTAAAAACATAATAGACACGACATTTTGGAGATGCAACTCAGTATTTGCATCTCATTACTTGAAAGACGTGCGTGTGACATATGAGAAGTGTTTTTCTCTAGGTCCTTTCGTATCGGCGGATACGATTCTGGGTACGGGAGCAGACACCAATCCTTAAATGTTTATACTTTTCTTCTTTTTGGATATGGTCGAGTCTCTTCTAACAATAGAGGACGGGCGGCCGTCTATATTGTTCAGTAAGAGAATTCTTGTCATATCCAATTAGTTGAGTATAATTTTTGAAAATTATGTATGTGTGCGTAGTGATTTTGAGTTACGATTGTTGTGACGAGTTCGGGGATAACTCTTAACAATCTGTAGTTCTAACATATGGTTAGGATCAGGTGGTCGGGATTGGTTGTGTGCTCCTTCATAAGGTGTATTGTCATATAAGTGGATCAGCACCCATTGACAAAGTCCTTTTAGGCTCTGCCGAGTAAGTGGGTAAGACCCCATCGGCAGACCCACAAGAACTCTTGGCCATAGATCATATATCTCGCTAAAGTTTCTTGAGGTGATGCAGACTACTGGGCAAACACCCACGAAGTCTACCACCTATCAGGTAGGAACCAAGGTTTTATTTATACCTACAACATATGTTGTTTACCTGTCTATTCCATATAGAAGCTGTCTCTTACCCTCCACCGAAGGGTGCCAATCAGCTATGTATATATCTGACAGGTAAGTTGATTGTATGAAAATGATATTGTTATGTTACAATAAAGTTTCATACATACTTACCTGGCAGATATATACAATTAAAGGCCCACCCAGCCTCCCCGCAGGAGACAGGTGGAAGAGAGAAAATATGATAGAAAACGGGGATGGTTCCTAGTCCTGCCACCCAGGGCAGGCCGGTAGATCACCTGACCTACCTGTAGGCGAGTGGCGCGAAATTTGAATTTCTGTCGGGACGACGAGTCGGAGTCTTAGCTATGTATATATCTGCCAGGTAAGTATGTATGAAACTTTATTGTAACATAACAATATCATTTTTCTTTAAATATGTCTGACTCTGGTATGGTAGTGAATGTAGGCTGTAAGGTGAGGTTGCCGAAAGCTTCGGTAGACCCTCACACGGTATGCAAGAGGTGCAGGGAGTATGAATGTTCTTTTACTAATACTTGTAAAGAATGTGAGAATTTGAGTGAGAACGAATGGAAGAATCTAACTAATTATTTGAAAAAGTTAGTTAAAGAGAGAGAGAGCGAGGAAGGCTTCTCATAGAAGTTTAAGTAGTTCTAGATCTGAACTAATTCCAAGCTTGGGATCTTCCCCAAGGGTAAGTATTGCTACTTCTCCTTCCATTGCAGCCCCTTCTCCTATTGCAGAACCTGTAGATCCAGCGAAAGGACTTGCAGATCTAAAAGCAGCCTTCAAAAAACAAAATGGCTGCCATACAAGGTAAGGCTAGTGATTTGTCATTAGACAGTGATATAAGTGTCCCCAGTGTAGTGGAGGGGGCATCTGGTCGGCTCAGCAACGCTCCTAGGTCTAGACCTCTTCCAAGCTCACATGCCCAGAGGAGAAGGAATGTCGAAAGCCGAAAGGAGGTTGTGGAGAATCCCCACCGATCAGGTGTCCCTTCGGCGGTTTCTGTGACACCCCAGACTGCCAAGGACAGCTATTGTAAAAGCGTTCCTACGTGATGTTTCTCATCGTCGGGCTCTTCATCACCGAGACGTGATTGGAGAGATTCCGATCGATCTCGGCCTCTCAAGAGGAGTTGGAGGGCGCCGACAATTGACTCGAGCCCTGAAAACTTCCCTGAGGAGTCTCCATCGGGAGTTAAGAAGGCGAGAAGAGCCATTCTTCCAACCAGTAGTGAGAAGGCGGAGGAGGTGGAGGCTATGGACTCCTCCCTCCTCCTTCCCCTCCTCCCGAAGAGGATAAAGAGGAAGCTACAAAGAGGTTCATGATGGCGATGCAGGAGCAGATTTCGTCATTTGTAGGAGTCCTGTCAAAGGAGCCTCCTAGAAGGAAAGACACTTCCCTTCCTATTAAAAGATCCTCCAGACGTATGGAGGTATCTACCTCCAGGATCGATTACCCCTCCTCCCGAGGTGAGGTTTCCTGTACGAACCTGGATGAAACAATTAGACGTCTGGCACCGGCCAGGAGTGAGGAGTCACCCAGGAGGCAGGAGCCAAGAGCCAGGAGTGAGGAGTCAACCAGGAGGCAGGAGCCAAGAGCCAAGAGTGTGGAGGCATCTAGGCAAGAGGCAAGAGCCAGGAGGGCTAGAGCAGGAGGCAAGAGCCAAGAGGCAAGGAGCCAGGAGGCAAGAGCCAGGAGGCAAGAGCCAGGAGGCAAGAGCCAGGAGGCAAGAGCCAGGAGGCAAGAGGCAGGAGTCAAGAGACAGGAGCCAGGAGCCAGGAGGCAGGAGTCAAGAGGCAGGAGCCAGGAGTCCGGAGTCCGGAGTCAGGAGGCAGGAGTCCGGAGTCAGGAGGCAGGAGTCAGGAGTCAGGAGGCAGGAGTCAGGAGCCAGGAGGCAGGAGTCAGGAGGCAAGAGTCAAGAGCCAGGAGTCAAGAGTCGGGGACTCGGTCCTGGAGGTTATGACTCTTCGCCAAATGGGAGCTCCTCTCCTTCAGAACATAGGAGGTCTTGGAAGGACTCTTCCTCAAAACGGGAACGTTCTCCTTCGTCGGATCGAGGGTTAGACGAGTTGTCTGACGACGATCCTCCTGCTAATGAGGGACTTTCTAGTTACAAAGTCTTGGCCTCTTTACTACTTCAAGAGTTTGGAGATTCTCTTAGTCCTGCAGCTCCTCCTTCTCCTCGTTCGCTCTTTTCGAGCTCAGCTACGGCTAAATCGTCGGCCTTCTTGAAAATGAAGCCTGCGATATCAATGAAGAAGGCACTCCATTCTTTAGATTCTTGGATGGACAAGAAGAAGGAGTTAGGAAAGACGGTATTCTGCATGCCTCCTTCCAGATTGCACGGGAAGAGAGGTATTTGGTATGGGACAGGAGAGACTATGGGTCTTTCTTTACCCGCCTCTGCAGATGCCGACTTTGCCAGTTTAGTGGAGGCCTCTAGACGTCACTCCTTAGGATCGGTCAGAGCGACGTGGAGCACTTCAGAGTTGAACCACTTGCTAAAGGGACTTTTGTCACTTAGAGGTGTTCAATTTTCTGGATTGGTCGCTCGGAGTTCTGGCCAACAAATCTAAGGATCCGGAGTTTCTGAAGAACCCAGAAATTCTCCATAGCGTGCTGTCCTGCATGGACAAGGCAGTACAGGACGGTTCTGGTGAAGTGGCTTCACTTTTCGGTGCTGGTCTCCTGAAAAAGAGATCAGTGTATGGTTCCCTTTTATCGAAAGGGGTTTCTCCGAGCCAGAGGACTGCCTTACTGTTCGCCCCGCTATCAGATCATCTGTTTCTTTCTCAGTTAGTCAAGGATATATTCGTCGCTCACTAACTGAGAATGGCGACACAAGACCTACTTACTCAAACGTCCAAGAAAGGACGACCGTAGTGGCGAAGGTTAGAAGGAAACCTCGTCCTACTCAGCAGCCCTTTCGTGGAGGTGCAACGGCTCGTCCACCTGCCAGAAAGAAGAGCTCTGAAAAGAGAGGAAGGTCTTCATTTAGACCATTCAAGAGATCTAAGTGACTTGTTGCTCCTCCAAGCACCGGTGGGCGCCAGACTCCTGAACTTTGCAGGAGTATGGGGAACAAAGGGGAGCCGACCCTTGGTCAGTGTCGGTCCTGAAGAAGGGATATGTAATCCCCTTCGACGACAAACCGCCCCTAACATCTACGCCTCGGGAACTGTCAGCGAGTACAGAGACCCGTTAATGCGAAAGACTCTCCTTCAGATGGTGGAGCAAATGTGGGAAAAAGAGGCCATCGAACTGGTACAAGATCCACACTCCCCGGGATTTTACAATCGCCTTTTTCTAGTACCAAAGGCATCGGGGGGGTGGAGGCCAGTTCTGGACGTAAGCGCTCTGAATCGCTTCGTACAGAAAAAGAAGTTTCGTACTGGAAACGTCCGCCTCTGTCATGTCGGCGCTTCGCCCAGGAGATTGGATGGTCTCTCTGGACCTGCAAGACGCCTATTTCCACGTTCCCATTCACCATCAGTCAAAGAAATATCTTCGCTTTGTGATAGGAGACAAGATCTTTCAATTCAGGGCTCTGTGCTTCGGTCTGTCTACAGCCCCACAAGTATTCACCAACCTGATGGCGAATGTAGCAAGATGGCTTCACCTAGAGGGGATAAACATCTCCCTCTACTTGGACGACTGGCTGATCAGGGCCAAGTCGAAGAGTCAGTGCTTGGAGGACTTGGAAGTAACAAGGAAACATGATAGATTCGCTAGGGTTTGCCTCCGTCAACCTCGAGAAATCACAACTGATCCCCAGCCAGAACTTGGTCTATCTGGGATTCAGATGGATTCTCGGGGTTTTCGGGTATATCCTTCGCAAGAAAAAGAATCGCTCGAGGTTTGTCGAGAATCTCAAGCTTCTTAGAGAGAAAGGACGCTGCAGCGAGGGATTACCTGAGCCTATTAGGGACCCCTGTCCTCATTGGAAAAGTTCTTCTCGCTAGGAGACTTCACCTTCGCCCTCTTCAGTTTTTCCTCAAAGAGGTGTGGAACTGGAAGACGGGTCAACTCTCGGACATCTTCCAACTTCCACAAGAAGTAAAAAATCATCTGAGGTGGTGGATCCCTCAGCTTCAAAAGAACGAAGGCTTATCGCTTGCTCTGCAGAACCCAGACCAAGTGTTGTTTACCGACGCTTCGGAGTCGGGATGGGGAGCGACGCTGGGAGCAAGGGAGGTGTCAGGCACCTGGACAAAGGAACAGGTGTCCTGGCACATCAATTGCAAGGAACTTGTGGCCATACACCTAGCCTTAAAGTCCTTCGAAAAGATAGTCAGAGACGGGGTAATACAGATCAACTCAGACAACACCACGGCTCTGGCTTACATAAGAAAGCAAGGAGGCACGCACTCGTTCTCCCTCTATCAGTTGACAAAACACCTGTTAACCTGGACGGAAGAAGAGGCATAACTCTCCTCACAAGGTTTGTTCAAGGGATCAAAAATGTGAGAGCGGACAGACTGAGCAGGAGAAACCAGGTCCTTCCCACAGAATGGACTCTTCACGAAGAAGTGTGTCGAAGTCTTTGGTCCCTGTGGGGGAGACCTCACATAGACCTGTTTGCGACGTTCCTCTCCAAAAGAATAGAGAACTTTTGCTCTCTAGTAGAGGATCCGAGAGCCTTCACAATAGACGCGTTTCTCATGGATTGGTCGGGTGTGGACGCTTACGCTTTTCCCCCGTTCAAAATCCTGGGGGAAGTGCTCAGGAAGTTTGTAGCTTCGAAGAGCACGAAGTTGATACTCATAGCCCCATTTTGGCCAGCACAGGAATGGTTTCACGGATGGTACTGGAGTGGATAGTGGACTTCCCCAGATCGCTTCCAAACAGACACGATCTACTCAGACAACCCCACTTCGAGAGGTTTCATCACAACCTCCCAGGTCTCGCTCTGACTGCCTTTCGACTATCGAAAGACTTGTCAGAGCGAGAGGCTTTTCTCGCGAGGCTGCGGCTCTATCGCTAGAGCCCGCAGAGCTTCGACGAGAAGAGTATACCAGTCGAAGTGGGAAGTCTTTAGGAGGTGGTGTAAGGTTCAGAAGCTTTCCTCCTCCAGTACCTCTATAGTGAATATTGCCGATTTCCTCCTCTTTCTGAGAAAGGAGTCACACCTATCTGTCTCGTCAATAAAAGGATACCGAAGCATGCTGTCTTCGGTTTTCAGGAATCGAGGCCTAGACATTGCTAACGACAAAGATCTACACGATCTAATTAGATCTTTTGAGACGTCGAAAGCAGCTACTCCTAGAACACCTAGTTGGAATCTAGACGTGGTCCTGAAATTCCTTTCATCGGACAAATTCGAAACCTTTACATCTGGCGTCCTTCCGAGAGTTACTAGGAAATGCTTGTTCCTAGTGGCTCTCGCTACAGCCAAGAGGACGAGCGAATTACACGCTCTGGATTCCACGGTGGGTTCAAAGGAGATGCTGCATCTGTTCTTTCCAGACAATTGTTTCTGGCAAAGAATGAAAACCCATCAAAACCTTGGCCCAGAAGTTTTGAGGTAAAAGGCCTATCTAACCTGGTAGGCAGAGAGATAGAGAGATCTCTCTGTCCAGTGAGAGCTCTTAAATTCTATTTAGAGAGGAAGAGACAGATGGGAGCTTGTCAACAAGGTTCTTTGGTGTGCAGTGAAGAACCCCAAACGACTCATGTCCAAGAACGCCTTGGCTTTCTTTGTGAGAAGCGTTATTACGGACGCTCACAAGAACTGCTCGGAGGAATCCTTCGGTCTTCTAAAAGTCAAGACGCATGAAGTAAGAGCAGTAGCAACGTCTTTGGCGTTCCAAAAGAATATGTCTCTGAAGAATATCATCGAGACTACATATTGGAGGTGCAATTCAGTGTTTGCATCTCATTATCTAAAGGACGTGAGAGTGACCTATGAGAAGTGCTTCTCGCTAGGTCCTTTTGTATCAGCAGATACAGTACTGGGTCTTGGAGCAAAGACTGATCCTTAATTTTGTGTTTTTTATCGTACATAAACCCTCTTGTCAGATATGTGCGTTGGTTTTCTAGTAGCAAGCTCACTACTGTCGCACGGGAGCAGAGTGTCATTGCTGGTAGGCGATCAAGGGTATGTTTGACTAGTAGGGGAGTACAAAATTTTTTTTTGTATATTTTGTAATGAAAGTGTAATTATGTTTCGAGTTTTTTTGGTTGTTTTTGTGAGGAGTTTCGGGGATAACTCCTTACAATCTTAGAACTAACATGGATGTTAGGATCAGGTGATCGGGATCGGTTTTGTGCTCCTTGAACAAGGTGTATTGTCATGTAAGTGGAATAGCACCCAATGACAAAGGCCTTTAGGGGCTCTGCCGAGTAAGTGGATAAGACCCCATTGGCAGACCCACAAGAACTCTTAGCCATAGATCATTATCGCTGAGGCTCTTGAGGCTAAGCAGACTACAAGGCAGTAGCCTCGAAGTCTTCAGCCTAATAAGGTAGGAACCAAGGTTTATAAATACCTACAACATATGTTGTTTACCTGTCTATTTCAGTAGTTAGCTGTCTCTTACCCACCACCAATGGGTGCTAATCAGCTAAGTATATATCTGGCAGGGAAGTTGAATGTATAAAAATGATATTGTCATGTTACAATAAAGTTTTATACATACTTACCTGACAGATATATACGATTAATAGCCCACCCAGCCTCCCCGCAGGAGACAGGTGGAAGAGAAGAATTCTGATTAGAAAACAGGGATGGTTCCTAGTCCTGCCACCCAGGGCAGGGCGGTAGATCACCTGACCTACCTGTAGCGTGTGCCGCGAAATTTGAAATTCTGTCGGAGACGACGGAGTCTATAGCTAAGTATATATCTGTCAGGTAAGTATGTATAAAACTTTATTGTAACATGACAATATCATTTTTTTTGTACTATTATATGTGTGGTTATTGAGTTTTTGGTTGTTTGCTAAGAGTTTGGGGATAGCTCTTAGCAATCTTAGAACTAACACGGGTGTTAGGTTCGGGTGATCGGGATCGGTTGTGTGCTCCTTAAATGAAGGCGTGTTGTCATATAAGCGGATTAGCACCCATTGACAAATGCCAGTTAGGCTCTGCCGAGTAAGTGGATGATACCCCATCGACAGACCCACAAGAACTCTTGGCCACAGATCGCTATCTCGCTAAGGCTCTTGAGGTGAAGCAGACTCCTGGACAGTAGTCACGAAGTCTTCCACCTGATAAGGTAGGAACCAAGGTCTATAAATACCTACAACATATGTTGTTTACCTGTCTAGTCAGTAGTTAGCTGTCTCTTGCCCTCCATCAAAGGGTGTCAATCAGCTATGTATATATCTGACAGGTAAGTTGAATGTATGAAAATGATATTGTTATGATACAATAAAGTTTCATACATACTTACCTGGCAGATATATACAATTGAAGACCCACCAGCCCCCCTGCTCCCCCGCCAGGAGACAGGTGGAAACGAGAGAATCTGATTAGAAAACGGGAATGGTTCTTAGTCCTGCCACCCAGAGCAGGGCGGTAGATCACCTGACCTACCTGTAGCGAGTGCCGCGAAATTTGAATTTCTGTCGGGGACGACGGAGTCGATAGCTATGTATATATCTGCCAGGTAAGTATGTATGAAACTTTATTGTATCATAACAATATCATTTTTCGTAAGTTGAGCCTTTCGTATGTCGAGGTACCACTGTATAAGTAAATGATAAAAAAAAAAAAAATCATTGTCATTAATGAATTAAAACAAAAAAAATCATTGTCATTAATAAATTAAATGAAAAAAATTTAACTGTTACTTAGCTTATTCCTATTGTATTTTTTATGAATCTGTGGATACGTGAGTAAATATGTACTATGTTTATTGTATGCATGTGTTCCAGTGTGGAAACTTGTGCCTTTGTGTAATTTTTAGTTTAGTCTTCACTCATTCATCGATTCCAGAGCTTGGCCTCAGGCCTAGACCTGGTATTTTACTTTATTCTAATCCTTCGGGCCATCCCTATGAGAGCTGAAAGTTGACAGTTGCTGCTGGTTAAACTACTTTAATGATAATAATACTAGAGATCTTTATCTATAACTATCCCTACAGGCATTCCTCGGATCGCATTGGACTCGACTTACGTTGTAACAATCATACGGTGCATTTCAAATATTTTCATTAAAAAATTGGTTCCAGGTTACAGCAGATGTTCTGAAGTTGTCATTTCAGTCTTATGGCACCATAAGCAAAGAAAGACTGGAACTTGTTTCTGAGCATGTAGTTGACCGGACAGTGACCTACTCTGAGTCACTCATGGGATGTAACAATACCAAACAAAGAAACAAAGGCCTCACTCGTGTGTTTGTATGTTCATAATTTTTTTTCCGATTATATTATACATTTTTCAATAAGGTGTCCCAACTTATGTAATTTTTGGACTTCTGTAACGCCTCAGAAATGGAACTCCAATGTAAGTTGGGGGACTGCCTGTACTTAGTGTACAGCTTTTCCTCTGCTAATGCTTTAGTTAGTACCGAGACTCTTTAGCTCTGCCATCTCCTCTTCTTTTGGTTCTGGAAAAGTGTATAGAGAAGCTAGAACAGGATGTAGACCTTAGGTAAAAAGTCCCTGTAAGAGGTAAGGTGTCAGTACCCTTACCCATCTGTACCCCAAGCTCAGGACTGCACTGCGACAGTTGGATGAGTACTCTCCCAGGGAATTGGGTCGGTTCTCGTGGTGATGTGGTTCCATGCCCCAGTCATCTGCCTCTCATTTTTCACGCTCTTGAGTCTCAATGTGTTTGCTGAAAGATCATTATGGCAAACAAATCTTTGCACTCTAGCAGTATGGGTCCTTTGAGTGCAATAATGGTATAAGAGGACTGTGATAATCCTTATTTTGCACCTTGATAATTGGAAAAATTTTGGGAAAACATTCAGATCACTTGAATGGACCATAATTGACTTAATGGCAACTCTTATAGCAACACTCACATGTCAGCTCAGTGAAATAAGGGAAAGGTCTCTGGGATTTCATTGGGAAGGTACATCCCGCTGTCCCAGTATGTCTTCCTCTTTCCCACCATTATTCCTACACTAAGGGGTTGGTTGCCTGATGTGCCTTTCCTGACAGCATCAGGCATGGTTTATTATTTGGCAAAAGGGTTTTTACGACTGCATACCCTTGCTGTCATCAACCACAGTTATTGGTGGTGGGCCTTGCCTTTGACTGAAAAGTCCACCTGCAAGGCAGCACTTTCCATAGTTATTGGCGGTGGGCCTAGCCTTTTGCTAAAAAAGTTAACTGCAAGGCAGCAGCTGTCCTTTCAGTCGCCTTTTATGACAGGCAGGACTTATGGTGGTAGTATTTGCTGTCCCAGTAAATCTCGTATATATTTGTCCATAATCATACGGATTGTTGTTGGTTTTAGTTCTTTACATCTCAATAGTTTGTGAGCTGTAATGTGATTTTTCAAAATGTAGTACGAAAAGAACAAGAGAAAGAATATGGATAACTTGCTAAAATTAGGGTATTTTTACAAATATAATGGAAAAATGTCCCCTCACACAGTTGGAATTCTTCACTTTCAACTTCTGTGGGAGGAACAGAAAATTTTTTAGAATTTTCTTCAAACCCAGAGTATATGCATATCTTCCTTTTTCTCCAGTGATATCGTTTATTTTAAAACTGGCAACCGTGAAGATTGCCTAGTCATTGGCTTTTGTTAATTTACATATAGGCTGACCTGAAATGGTTAATGATAATGTATCTGTAGTGATTTTTTCTAATTTTGATGTTATGTTAACTCAGTCAATTGTTAAACCAGTCTCTTCTACATCTTATTTGAAATCCTTATGTGCTGCATTTCTCTTTCCTTGAAATTCACTACTTCATTCATTACATGCTATTTCTTCTGGTGTTAATGAGTCTATTCCTTATGCTTGTTAATGTTTCTCTTTCCAGTCCTACTATGGTTACAGGATGCTGTTCTAGCTTCTTATCTTTATAAGGATGTGTTGCTGGGAATGCTTGTAAGTCTGTTGAGTCGCTTTCATACAAGACAGGAATGTTGCTGTCGCTCTTATCCCCTCTCCTCCCAATCTTACCCATTTTCTTAGACACTTACTTGAGCTTCATCTTCTCTTGATCAGCTGACTTGTGTCATCTCAGGTGAGCCACTTGTGACTGTGTTTCTCTCAGTCTCCCCTTCATTTGAGCCAGAGATTCATTCTGAGGAGTTGGCTGCTGTTGCCCTGACTCCTTCTCTGAAAGAAGAGTTTGAATTGGAGGAGTTTCCTTTGGTATTTTGGCGTTTGCTCGAGTGTTGCGCTTCGCTTTATCCTCATTTAGGAGAGGAAAGAGGTCTTGTAGAGACTAGGTTTCTATTATCTTCGAGTATTTCAGTGCTACTTTCGAGTATTTCAGTACCAAGTAAGTCTATGAAGAAATTCAATCGTACTCATTCAATCAGAGTGCATTACGATGAGATTTCTTGACTGCCCGTACAAAACTTCTTTTAATTAAGTATGCCAGGTTTTTTTAAGTCACAGAGAGCCACCTCTTATGATACAGGCATTTTACTGGTGCTGTATTCTGTTAAGAACAAATTGGAAATTTAACATTTTTTTTTTTTTTTTTTTTTATATTGCATTATTCGTTATAGCTGAAGAAAGTGGTAGTGGTGTTGGTCAAGTAAGTTCCCTTACCCATCACTCCTTTGACACAAGTTAACTAGCCTGATACAAACTCCAACAAACAAACCATCTGTTTACTGAAGTTAATCCATATAAAAAACACTAAAGGTTTGTATATTTATAAAAAATGCAATTTGATTTGCTTAAATATTGTGAATACGTAAGAATATTTTGTTTGAGATTTCTTGAGAACCATATTTATTAAATCTAATGTTGGTACTGTACATTATTCCTCAATTTTGTTAGATTTTCTATTGTTTTTTTATATAACTTGCAGATGTGTTTCACATAGATTGCCTAAATGACTGGGCTACACGTTTACCTCCAAACACAGCACCAGCTGGCTACAGTTGTCCAGCTTGTTCTTCACCTGTATTTCCAGCATCGAATTTAGTGTCTCCTGTTGCTGACCATTTAAGAGAAGTTCTCTCTGCCTTCCCATGGGCAAGGGCAGGCCTGTGGCTTCCACTGGTAACAATTCTGGTCATTTCTTATGCAGATACACTGTTCAAAAAGTTTAAACTAACAGATATTCAGATCAAGTTATTTCACAAAGTAGTAATCTTTTGGCCAGTGCAGGAATACGTGAGAAGTATAAAGAAGTGCTGCTTAATAAGCATTATAAAATAAGACTAGAGAAGAAAATTACCAATTAGTGAAATTTAATCCAGTGCTCTTGTTTGATCTAGTAAACTGAATTAACTGTATTGCTTGTGTAGATACTAATGCACAAAGAATGAATTCTCTTGGTTGTTTGGCTTTTATATGTAGTATATTCACAAATATTATAAGTCAAGTGAATCTTCAGAAACCACTTGTATTTACTGGATATAATAAATTTTTTGTTCCTTCAAGAAAAAAAAAAACAATCTTTTCAATAGAGTTATTCCTGGAATAAACTGGAAATGACCACTGGAGTCTAATAACAAGGTGGTTAATTGAAGTAATTTTTTCATGTGCTGCTGTGCATTGGTTCAAAATGTCTCCCTGTCCCTGTCTTTATATACAACGTATTTGTGTAGTTCCATTCATTCTTGGGATTTAAAGAGGTTCGCAGAAGATCGTGCTTCCCTAACCCCTTCATCTCTTCCTTTTTCTTCTGTGGATATAACTGACACTTATTATTAACTCTCCTCTTCTCTCAAGTCACAGCTCTGCCCAAGACTTCGGTTGTTGTCCTGTCGGTCTTGATTGTCACAACAGGGTTTTTGAATGAGAGAAAACCAAATGTGAGTAGGAAACATGATTTCCACCTACTCCCTTCTGTCTTTGACTTCTTCCTCATGGGTGGATTAATGTGTTGGGGGGATGGGTTGGAATCTATCTGGGTGATCCTCCTGTATTTCTCACAAATGTTCCTTCATATTTTGGAGACTACTGGTCTTTCTCCTATCAGGGACTGAGCTCTAGGAGAAGTGGTTGGTCAAGAATCATGATGCTGTGTGTATGTTCACAATACCCTTGGGATGGCCATACCTATTATGGATCCCATCAATAAATTCCAAGTGTGGTCCTGAGCGATTCACTAATTGGTTTTTAGCAAGTATGATTCTATGGAATAATTTTTTTTATTGTCGTGTCTTCTTCAGGTTGGTAGCTGTTCTTAAAATAATTTCAGTTAGTTGCACGTGTGTGTGTTTGTGTGTGTGTGCTACTTTTGAACATACAGCAAGTGCTCGGATGCTATGTACAAGTATGTAATCATGGTTTGTGGTTCCATGTACAGCATCATTAGATAAAAGTGCTAAGGACTACTATCCAGAGAGCATTCCAGGGAGGCTGATATGTTGCCTTTCTCTCTCCTGATGGAGGATCCTTTCTAGTATGTAAGGGATTGATTGGGATCTTAGGATTCTTCAACTTCAAAACCCATGCTAGCAGAATTGGTTTGCTGACCACTGGCTTTGATGCCTGTTCTAATTTTCAGGATGTTCCATCACAGAACCTATTTATGTGCTCAATACCACTTATAGAGGGTCAGTGATATCTTGAGGTGGTGTTATCTACATTAATTTGGTGTTCGTGCCGCGGGCATTGCTATAGACCTTGCAGCCATCTTGAAAAACCAGGGAACCTTGCAAGTTGAACAGGGGTTTATTAAAATTGCTAAACTGAGCACAGGATTTCTTCAAGAGAAATTGGAATAACATTTAATAGATGAAGTGCAATGGAATTTATTTACCCATAATTTTGTGCCAAAGAAATATGCTTTATGAATAGGTACATATTCTGTGTAGACATGTTTTATATTATCAAGATATTACAGACCGTGACACATAAATACATTGACAATTTAAATTTTGATAACAGAACTATTATTTTATGTGCTACATAACAGAATAAAGATCTAGCTCATTATTAAAAATGCTTAGTTGTATAATTAGACCTATGGGTATTACACTTCTATGAGATTCAGGGCCTCTGTAACACGGTTTTTTCGCAACAACTTTTTATCTATGCATTTCATAAATATAACGCTTATTCAGAATACATATTATATCAACACAAATTTTGAGTGTATTCTGCACTACGTAGGTTGAATAAATTTGGTACTTATAATGTAAAAGTGACCTTTTTTGAAGACGGGCCAACTTACTCAGAGAAAAGGTTTCGAACGCACTCGTTACGTAACTTATGACATCATTTCTTTCCTCTTTCTCGATGGATGATTGGCTATACGTAACGAAGGCTAAACCTCTGGCAACAATGACATACAAATTTAAATACAAGCAAAGCAGTACACCTTTATAAATTCTGGAACCTCTCCACTGATAATCGTCATAATGAACAAACCAACAAAATATGTTAATAAATACAAAAACACTTTGATTATTAGTCTAACTCCCAAAATAAGTTTCCAAAGAAATTACAGTCTACTTTATAGGTCACAATCAGATTGACAAGATGTAGGGAATAGTTGGTAATTACCAAAAACATAGTAGACAAGCTTGATTTGATAACTGCTATATCCAATGTCAAGCAATTTTTATTCATTGGCTATATACCTACTTACTGAAAAAAAATAGCCGGTACCGTATTTTGGCTTTAAACCTTCACCAATAATTATCGTCAGAATGGTGACTTCATGAGGCTCCACCCACTTTGGCCTCGTTATAATTCAGGATAACACTGAAGGCTACCATGGGCATTGTTGGATTAGAAAATTTAACTTTGGCTATAAAAACTAATTTCTTGAGTAGTTGTAAGAAGTGCTAAATGATCCTCAAGGATCCCAGCAGTTGGCCTAAACGTTTAATTCATGTATATTACTGCTATACTGTTGCGGCACTACTGCTACAGTAGTATTACTACGCTAGCACTGATACCCCACCCACATCTATGTATCGTTCCGCCATTCATAAAGTCTTTGGGTTTCAGAGCCGATGGAATTTCTGTCTGGTGGATGGGCGGGGCAACATTTAATCAAAAGGCGTTTGTTTACCTTGCTTACGTAATGAATGTTTTTCGACTCTTGGCTCGTAATCATTGGCCATGGCTTCGGCTAGATCATTTTTACTCTGTAAAAATTAAAACTATCGGGTTTAGGTTATTGATAATGCTGACAAAATTTGTGTGGTTGTAAAATATACATATGTCACTTTCAGCTACATCCGATGCTTTGAAAAGGAGCAAAGTCCAAAAAACCGTGTTACAAAGACCCTGAATCTCATAGTAGTGGTGTTTACAAATCTTGTCATTTGGAAGTTAGTTATGCATAAGGACACCTGCTGTATTTTTTGTCATTGAGAACATTTGCAGTGCGTAGGCATGAAGGGTATGTGTATGCCCTAATTTTTTTCAGTTTTAGACATAGAAAGTAGGGAGGGAGACAGGTTGGAAGGGAGTAGAGGTTGTTCGGGAAGAAAGGTAGGGATAGTGAACTACTTAATCAAACCATACTTATCTTCGTTAACTTTTGCTCCTATAACTCCAAAATCAGAGAGAGAGAGAGAGAGAGAGAGAGAGAGAGAGAGAGAGAGAGAGAGAGAGAGAGGAGATAGAGAGAGAGAGGAGATCACGAGAGATCGGGAGGAGATCGTGACTAGACTCGCGAACTCAAGTGTTATTGAGAGAGAGCGAGAGCAGAAGAGAGAGAGAGAGAGAGAGAGAGAGAGAGAGAGAGAGAGAGAGAGAGAGATGGCCACTTGGAAGCTTCTATCAAGGCTTGGATCTGAGATGCAAATATTAGCTTTAATAGCAATTGCACTTCAAATACTTGGTGTTGGTGATTGATCCCTTATACACATGCCAACACGTAAATGAATACCGTATTGTTGTTTTTTATTATTTTTCGTTTTTAAAAGTATAACTAGTTGTTACTGGCAAGAACTAAAGACATGAAATTTGTGTGCAACAATGAAATTAATTTATTTTATTTTAGGCTAGTTAAGAGTTTTTGTAAATAATAAACACAAAAGATATGCATCACAGTAACCATGATGTAAATAATATTAACTAAGTATAATTTGAAAGTAAAAGAGCATTTAGCATCAGTCAGTGGCTGATAAATTATGATAAAAATTGTGGCATAATAAGATGATGTTAATAGTAAAAATAACTGTATTAAAAGTTGTCAGAGTTATCTCAGCAGCAGTCACTGGAAAGGAAACTTTGTTCTTAGCTGGCCTCTCTTATTCCTTCTTCTTGGGTAGACATCCTTTATTCTTGGCCATGACGAATGAGCTAAAAAAATGTTATCCGACAACTGCTACAAAGTATGTGTAAAAATAGAATTCCTATCAGCGTCACCAATGTATTTCATAAAATTATCATATACAAACTCCTGTGTATCTGTTGGGAATTCAATATTTCCAGTAATTTTATTCATCTATATACTACTAACAAAAACAAAATTTTGATTCTTTTCTGATAACGATTATACAGAACTGTTGGCTGTTCAAGATGGAACTACTTTTCCTCCTCTGTTGGATTGAATTACACAAATTTGACAATTTTCAGTGTAGAGTGGATGATATTCAAAGGAAAATATTTTGATTATGTACACAAGAAAGATGAGCCTCATTCCATATGTCAATAGACGAATTAATACCTATAATAATTGAGGCGTTCACAATATTAAGGGTCTCCAGGGGCTGATTAGAAAGAAAAAAAATCGTGAGAAAACGCTTTTGTAAATTGGCATTTTCAAACATGCATATCACCACCCTTGTTAGATAATGGGATTTTCTACCACTTTGGAGTCTACATATGCAAATATACGCTTTTCCATGGGTAAAGTACAATTTTTTAGAAGACTTTAGAGCAAAAAAAAAAAAAAATTGCGACTTGGAGCTCTGGGGTCTCTTAATATTGTGAATGCCTCAATCGCAATAAGCCAATCAGAGGCACCCTTACATCCAATCATACATTTGAACTTCTATGTAAATTCTACTCTCTCTCTCTCTCTCGTCTCTCTCTCTCTCTCTCTCTCTCTCTCTCTCTCTCTCTCTCTCTCTCTCTCCTCTCTCTCTCTCTCTCTTATTTCATGTATAGGAATAGGTTTGTTTATCAATGTGATTTTGCAGAAATGTATCGATATTTATTTTCAGTCGTCGTAGCAACATTATTTACTGTTTTAATGGGAAAACTGAACTAGCTTCAAAAGGTTTAGGAATAGGAGAAAATCATTAATGAAACTATACATGCTTTCATAGTTCCTCGTCTCTACCTTCCAAACAACTCCTCCCTCTTCCTGACACCCCCCCCCCCCCACCCCATCCCTCCACCTCCATTTCCTATGTCAGTCTTTAGAGCCAAACACAAATGTATGATGATATTATGTAATTTCCCTCTGATACAGCCTCTTATATAATCTTTAAAAAATCACATATAAAACTATGAATCACGTTGTAGTTTGTTCATTAACTTTTTTTCTTTATCAGGTAATTTTATTTCTTTTGAAATAATCAAGTTAATATCTTTTATCCGACTGTACCAATCAGCTGGTTGCTTGCTATCTAGAAGTAGCTCTAGTTATTATAGGGCATATTTCCATATCAAGCAGTCCCATCTTGGAGGAAGGAGGAATTGAGCGTGTACTTCCACAATTGTTCAAGTTTTTTGTGTGTCCGTTGCCTGCAAATAGTAGGAGGATTGTTATCTATGGATGTTTATGATTTTATTGTCCATACAGACAAAGAATATTTCAATAGTATCCACATACTACTTGTTTTGAGTGTGGATCATATTAAACTCAGCTGAGGTCTGTACGTTGCAAGCATTAAACTCCTTGGTCCTCTCCATCATTGTCTCTAGTGCAACCATTGATAGAGGTCTGCTAAATAAATTTACTTTCTGGTTCCAATGGGTAGTGGTGGTTTCCATTGTGGGTGAAACTATCCATACAGACAATTTTCTCATAATAACTCCCTATTTACACTGGTGCTTGGTGGATGTCATGCTTGACGTCGATGCTGCGCCACCAGTTCCCAGTACGTATTGGAATGTTCATATATTGATCCGAATATTCCCGTAAGGAGTAATGGGAATTCAATTATGTTATTTGTCCATACTCCAAAATCCACCAATTGTACCCACTTTAATACAATTATTTCAAGTGCATGCACAATATGACACTTTTATGATAAAAAAAGATTTTACATATACTTTCCAAGCAATTACATACAAAGTAATACCTCAATCTTACACGATTCGAGTTGCACAAATTCACTGTAGCACCAACTTTTCATTGGAACCTAACTAATTATTATGAGCGAGTTGCAAACACAAGGTTTTCGTATCCTCGAGAAACCCTGCAAAAGTGTGTCATTTTTTATGTAATTTATAGGTTTTCAAGCTTTTATATGTAAAGTAAATAACATTAAATAAAAATTCTCTCTCTCTCTCTCTCTCCTCTCTCTCTCTCCGCTCTCATCTCTCTCTCTCCGTCCTCTCTCATCGACTCTCATCTCTCATCTCTCTCTCTCCTCTCATCTCTGAGAAGAGAGAATGGTAAATGTGTGTATGTTTATTAATATTTTTAAGTAATCATTAGATTAAATGATAGTAATTATAATAATACTAATAATATAACTGTAATTACTAAATTTGTGTATAATTGCATTTTAAAAAAACAAAATTACCTTTCCATTTCACTCTTTTAATTATGTTATTAATATAATAATAATAATAATAACACTTATAATACTTATAATAAAACTGTAATTACGAAATGCATATGAAAATATCGTTTCCCTCGTCTTGTCCTTAACTTAAAGAGAAGCTCGAAGCCAGAGCTGTCAAATATGTCAAGTTAATGTGACAGGTGGGGGAGTGCTGCCATTAGCAAGTCAATTATTTTTATGTAACTCTCTCTCTCTCTCTCTCTCTCTCTCTCTCTCTCTCTCTCTCTCTCTCTCTCTCTCTCTCTCTCTCTCTCTCTCTCTCTCTCTCTCATAATTAGCAGTAGATAATTTTAAATGTCTAATTTTACCTTTACCATGTAGAACTGTAAATGCACCGTTCTAAAACAATAGTCACAACTAAAAGTTATAATAGTCCAAATAAAAAGCGCTGTTTGTTCATGAAAAGGAATTTCAGAACAAAGAGAAAGAGGCAGAATAAAGAATTTATTAAAAACGAGGTTGAGAAGACTTCTAAGAATAGATCATTTGGAAGGAGCAAAGAAGAGAGGAATAGTACTTTAATCTTCACAAACTATCATATTTTTACCAACCATTTATTTCTATTTTTAAGGGTAATGTATTAAGCTAACTTTTAAATGAAATGACACTAACTTTAATTTTACTTGAAAGTTAGCCTAGTACTTAGGAAGCTTGATTAGGGTCATATTTAGTGTTCAAATTTTAGAAGTAAGCATATATTAGCATTTATAGAGGCTGTGCCAAACTTACACAAAAATTCCCCTTGCACGAGGGCGTCTGGAACCTAACCTAGCATAAGTTCAGGGTATTACCGTATACAAATTGTAATTTGGAAATGAATTAAATTTGTATACCGAGGAGCCACTTGACCTTCGTATGGCAGCATCGAGGAGCTGTGTTATCCCGAACCTCCTATCAATAGAAGGAAGTATCACAGGAAGTACAAACCCATCAGGACCTAATACAATAGGAAAAGCCTGTGAATACAAATGTTAATTTTACAACAGTCACCTATTCTCAGCCCTTTCAATTGGTTTTTTCCTGCAGCTGTTCCAACATGCCAAGTAAGCTAATGACAAGTCATACCATGAATAAGAAAGTTTCCTCAGGTTAAATATATTCTTGGGTAAGACCTTTTCATTGATGATTCCATCCCTGGTTAACATTGTGCCTGGTCAAGCATTGTACTGTAAATGAAATAGGAGGTGTGGATATATGAAACATGACTTTTTTTTGTGATCATTTCCATCTTAAGTATATTTTCAAGTGCTGATTAATGTAAATCTAATATAATTCCTTTCAGATTGAAGATACTAAGGACTCAACAGATGCCAAGGAATTACCTGCTGTAAATGGCATTATCTCCCCTGAGGAAGTTGTCAAGCAAAATTCATCTTCGACATTGGCAGTCTTACATAATGAAGTTCCTTCCCCCGTATCACATACTGAATCACATTCACGAATTCAGACAGGTAAATCTCTCTCTCTCTCTCTCTCTCTCTCTCTCTCTCTCTCTCTCTCTCTCTCTCTCTCTCTCTCTCTCTGGGCTTGGGAAAATATTTAGCTTAAATGATACAGCGGTGAAAAATAAAATGATCTTGAGGGTTTCAAAAGTTAATTTCATGTGTATTATGTATAATAAAATAAAATTATTTAAGAAGAGGAAAATATAATAGGTCCTTAACCTGTTACTGTAAAGTGCAAGCAAATGAAATTGTTTAAATGTACTACCAGCTAAGATAAATACAGCATACATGTTGGAAATAGATGAACATAAGAAATCTATGCTGATACTCCTCAAATGTAAATTACATGAGTGGTAATTTTCCCTATTAATTTAAAGGACTTTGTTTTTAGTCAGTATAGGTACGATGTTTAGCTTTGCAAAAAGTATGTATGTTAATATCGTATTTTAGTAAAGTACAATGTAACGATCACTAGCATAGGTCTTTCTTTTATATTATAACTTATTCCCAATGTTTATGTGAGGTTCCATCAATAATCTTCCATTTGACTTTAATTATTAACATTGTGATACTGTGTATCAGTGTTACATATTACTATTGTTATTGTTTCCACTGTTGTTTCATTTCTAAATTTTAGTTGAATTAACCACTTTATAAAACAGGGTTTGTTTAAGTGACTTACCCAGTAATTCCATAGCTATAGTTTTCCACACATGGCAGCCTAAATTCAAATTTTGCCTCTAGTGCTTTGATTGCTCAGTGTAGGTGTACAGTGCTGCCCGTAACAGCAATAGTATTAGGAATGACTTGGGTAACACCTCATTCTGTTTTCTGCCATTCTCAACTAGACAGCAAGTGCTTACAGCAGCCTTTTCTTAGTTTCTGGTTATATCCCCGGATTATGGTAGTACAGGCAGTTCCTGGTTATTAACAGGGGTTCCATTCTCAGCAGGGTGCTGATAAACAAAAACCGCCATTAATCGAAACTTGGTGATTAATGGCACTTATGGCGCCAAGTTTTGGTTAAGGGTGCCAATAACCGAAACTTGGCCTGTTATGGCGCCATAAATCGCCAACTTTATGGCGCTAGACAAGCGCCATAAAACCTGATCACCATTAATCGAGTCCATCGATAACCGGGGGACTGCCTGTACATATTACACAACCACCAGAATGTTTCATGGCCTTCGAGATGGATGAGTCTTGTCTTTGGTTTTTTGTTATTACTTTAATTCAGATTATCAACAAGCTGGCTACTTGCAGTCACCAGGAATATTTTTGTCTTAAAAATAATAATTCAAATGTTACACCATCCTTTTAGGCCCAGACTTTTGCATTAATGATTTTCTTGCCAGGCTTAGGCTACATGCAAGTTGCCATTTAATAAGTGCCTTAAAAGTAGTTTCTTGAATATACTAATGTCATTCCATTAGGCCAAAATCTTTTGCATTCATGATTTATTTACTGGGCATAGGCAGTTCGCAATCCGCTGGTAAATAATTACCTACAAGTAATTCTTGAATGTTACACCGTCCTTTTAGGCCAAAACTTTCACATACTATATGATTTACTTACTGGGCTTAGGCTACATGCAAGTCGCTGGTTAATAATTGCCTTTAAAGTAATTCTTGATGTTACATCATTCCTTTTGGCCAAACTTTTGCTTTTAGGATTTATTTACCAGCCATTGGCTATTAGTAAGTAGCTGGTAAATAATTACCTTAGAGTAATTCTTGAATGTTACAACATTCTATCTGGTCAGATGTTTACAATTAAGCTGAAACTTTTGTAATTTGTTTAGTTCACCAAGCTGGGATACTCATCACTTTCCTTTGCAGAGAACTGAAAAGTTTATGGGTTGGAACGTAGTAAGGGGAGAATGGTGTTATTTGGCTGTGGTGGGCTTTAGGTGGAAAAGTTCTCGTCAGTCGAGTATCAAGTACCAGCTCTTGCTTCGGCAGTACTTTGGAATGTTACAGAGAAGGTTTGAATGGCCCTGGTGTAAGGATGTATTTTCCTGGTGTCACACAATTGTGAATGTTCCACATCTTTAGTTCCTAGTCTCCAGCCGCATGGCGGTGTAGAGTGGAGCACAGGCCACTTGCCTCATCTAGTGATGCGCGTAATTGGTTATTGGATTCGAATATACAGTACGGTCCCCAATTATGCGAGAATTTGGTCGATCGACGGCCTCGCAGAATTGGAAATTCACATATTTCGAAACATACCTTATGGGAATAATTCCATTAGGGCCAAAGCAAACGGCAACTTACCCAGTCAAACTTTTTTATACTACCCATTTTCAGTATTTTCAATGTACTATACTGTAATTTTTTCTAATATGAAATTGTTCTTGTGGATAAGTAAAACATTAAAAAGGTTTTAATAACTTGAAAAAGTTTAAAATTACACACAGGATGGTGAAACCTCCCACACGTAAACAATGCCACCATTGGGTGCAAGTACAATAGTCATTTCCTTTAAAAAAACGTATTGGATGGAATTTCCTCTACCTATCCTCTGCCAAAAAAACCTTCAAACTTCTCTATCTCATCCTCCATGAAGAGTTCTTCAGCAGAAGGAAGGCTTTGTGAACCATTTCTGGTACTGGCGGATCATGCGTGTCTTCACTCCCATTAGGCCTAACAAACTTGGTTATGAGCACCTGTCTATTTCTTTGTCCAGCACGTTCACTATGTAATCATTTTCATATAAATTTATACTACGATAAAAAAAGAACTGATGAAAATTCAAAATTTGATAAGAAATTACAATTTCTTAAAAAGAAATGATAAAAATTCGAAATTCAACATGAAATGACAGTTTCTTGAAAAGTTTAGATCGAACGATTCTCTCTCTCTCTCTCTCTCTCTCTCTCTCTCTCTCTCTCTCTCTCTCTCTCTCTCTCTCTCTCTCTCTCTCTCAATCCCTTTACTAGTCATTTTGTTCATGAAACTTACCTGTCAGATATATATATAGCTGTATTTTCCGAAGTCCGACAGATATTAAAAAACTTACGACACACGTAGTGGGAGTCAGGTGGTTAGTGCCCATTCCCGCCGCTGGGAGGCAGGTATCAGGAATCATTCCCATTTTCTATTCATAATTTTTCTGTCGCCGGTGTTGTAAACACAGTTTTCAGCACCTCCGTCTTGAATTTAGGAAACTTGGCTACTATAAGTACCCCTTTTTGATTTTTTGGTATCTTGACTTTTGGATCGGTGGCTAGGCACACGTTAATTGTGGATTTGATTGATTTTGGCTTGATTTCTCTTTAAATAAGATGTCTGGTTCTAGTTCGGCTAGCGCCAGGTTTTGTACCAAGAGTGATTGTCGAGGTAGGCTACTGAAAGCATCAGTAGACCCTCATACTTTGTGTAAGAGTTGCAGAGAGCATGATTGTATGTATGAAAGTCGCTGCAAGGAATGTGAGTGTCTTTCTGATTCTGGATGGAGAGCGTATGAGTCCTATCTGCGTAAGCTTGAACAGGATAGGTTAAGGAGGTCTTCCTCTAGGAGCGTTTCAGGTAAACGTCAGGAAGTTCATGTTTCTCCTACTAACCCTCCTTTAATCACTACTCCTAACCCTGTAGTGTTGCCTTCGGGCCCTGAAACAGTGTCTGTGGAGGGTAATACCCTTACACTTATCTTAGAGTCGATTCGTAATTTAGAATCTAAAGTGCTCGCCTTAGAAGGCAAAAGTGAAGGTGCAAAGTGCAGTGACAGTGCTCTTTCGTTGGTGGAGGGTGCGTCAGATCGGCCCCATTTCGCCTCTAGGCCTAGACCGCTGCCGGACTCCCAGGTTTCAGGGAGAGGGCATGTCGAAAGCCGCAGGAGGGTTACGGGGAACGCCCACCGATCTGACGTGCCTTCGGCAGTATCTGTTGACGTTACACAGACTGCCAAGGAGCGTGCACGTGCACGTCTCCTGAAAGAGTGTTTCTCTTCTTCAGAGGCTTCCTCCCCGCACAAGGGGTGGAGCTCTCATTCTGTTTCACGCCCGCTGAAAAGGAGCGTTGGTGATCGTGACGCTTCACGTCCAGTTTTGGCTCTCGAGAGGCGATCATCGCCTGAGTGTGTTCGCAGCCTTCCCGCCACAGAAGAAGCGTAAGGAGTCATCGGATGATGACTTTGGTGAGCGCCCCAGTCGCTCTCGAGCGCGTGCTACGGCAGTTTCTGGGAGAAGGAAGAAGGCGTCCCCTCGCCCCTCGTCTTCTCACAGGATCAGCCCGTCACCTGACAAGGAATCCTCTCCTACTGAGAAGATCCTGCGCTCTTTGCAGCAACAACTTGCTGATGCTCTTGCTAAGAAAGGGACGCAACCACGTCCCAGGAGAAAGGATGACCGTCTGCCTGTGAAGAGATCTAGAAGGTCTCCCTCTCCCTCTCCTCGCTCGTCTATCTCTCCACTTTCTTCGCCTGCTAGAGTTCGTGCGACTCCCCAGCGGCTCTCTGGAGGACGTGAAGAGGATTTTGCTCGCTCTGCGCATGAAGCGGTATTACCCGCTCGTAAGCTTGCGGTGCGAGAGCTCGATACTTGCGTGAACGCTTCGGTGCAAGTTCACAATCCTGACGCTCGGTCGGAAGCCAAGCGAACGCCAGTGGCATCTAAGAGTGCACCAGCTGAAGCAGAGCGCGCGCGAGATGTTAAGCGCGCTTTAGTAAATGTCATTCGCACGCCAGTGGACGCCAAGCGTGCGCCAGCGGACGCCAGCAGCGCGCGAGTGGACGCCAATCCCGCGCTAGTTGCAGCAGCCAGGCGTGCGCCAGTGGACGCCAGGTGTGCGCCAGCGGACGCCAGGTGTGCGCCAGCGGACGCTCGGGTGGACGAAGATGTGGATTTTCGTCGTCTCCCACCTGTTTTTGATGAGACTTTGCAAGTTACTTCGGGTCTTAGAGATACGACCGGAGTTTCTATTAAGGAGTCAGCTTTGCCTTCCACTTCACAGCAACGCGCCTCTTGGAAACTTAGACCAGATAGTCTTAGTCCAGCCTTATTTCCTCCAACTTCACCTGTGTCGGAAGCAGAGGTTAGCGACGCTTCGGTTGAAGTGGATGATGAGAAACCTTTGGCGGCAGTCTCTTCCGACTACCAGGTATTGACCCGCCTTCTTCAATCAGAGTTTGGAGATACGTTTCACCCAGAAGCTCCTCGCTCTCCTCCTTCACAACTTTCTTCTTCCAAGATCAACAAGGTCTCGGCATTTGTCAGAATGAAGAAGTCCCTTTCAACTAAGAGGGCTCTTCGTAAGGTCCATGACTGGATGGAGAAAAGGAAGTCTCAGGGAAAGACTTCTTTTGCCCTGCCACCTTCGAGACTTAGTGGGAAGGCTGGCATTTGGTATGAAACGGGAGAAAGACGTAGGTACTTAAACTTCCCTCGTCAGCTCAAGGAGACTTCGCTAGCATTGTGGATGCCTCGAGGAGGTCTCACCTGTCCTCTTCGAAAGTTTCCTGGTCTACTACGGAAATGGACTACCACCTTAAAGGCCTCTTTCGGACGTTAGAGGTCTTCAACTTTCTAGATTGGTGTTTGGGAGTTCTGGATGCCAAGTCTAGGAGTTCCGACTCGATTAGTCTGGGGGAGCTGTCCAGCGTAATGTCGTGTATGGACAAGGCCGTCAGAGATGGTTCGGAGGAGCTTACAGCTCACTTTTGCACAGGGCTCTTGAAGAAGAGATCCCTGTTTTGCAATTTTACAGCTAAATCTGTCTCTCCGTCACAAAAAGCAGATTTGCTCTTCGCTCCTTTTTCGGATCATCTCTTTCCCCAGGCTATGGTAAAAGACATTGCTACCAGCCTACAGGAGAAGGCCACGCAAGATCTCCTCGCACAATCTTCAAGGAGACCTGCGGTTCCTTCGTCCTCGGGAGTTTCGATTCTCAAGAAATCGAAGCCCTTTCGAGGTAGTTCTTCCTCGAGACCAGCCCCTCGAGGAAGAGGCACTTCCAGAGGCAGAGCCACTGCGCTTGCCAAGAACAAGAAGTGAAGCAGAAGTCCTTCAGTCACCGGTTGGAGCCAGGCTTCAGCTTTTTGCGCAAGCCTGGGAAGAGAGAGGTGCGGACAAATGGTCCTTGGACATCTTAAAGAAGGGTTACCGGATCCCGTTCCTGAAACCACCCCCGCTGTCTACGACACCCAGGGACATGTCTCCTTCTTATCGGGGAGAAAAGCAACAAGTGCTTTACGATCTGTTAGATCAGATGATCGTGAAACACGCCGTAGAACAGGTCTCCGACCTGAATTCCCCCGGATTTTACAACAGACTGTTCCTGGTGCCAAAGCAGTCGGGGGAATGGCGACCGGTACTCGATGTCAGCAACCTGAACCTCTTTGTCATCAAGCAGAGGTTCAAGATGGAGACACCTCAGTCAGTGATGGGAGCCTTAAGACCGGGGGATTGGATGGCTTCACTAGATCTCCAGGACGCGTATTTCCACGTCCCCATCCACCCCCAGTCCAGGAAATACCTGCGGTTTGTCCTGAAAGGAAAAGTGTTTCAATTCAGGGCTCTGCTGCTTTGGCCTCAGCACTGCTCCCATGGTATTCACCCTACTGATGAAGAACATTGCGAGGTGGCTTCATCTTTCCAAAGTCAGGATCTCTCTCTACCTGGACGACTGGCTCGTACGAGCCTCCTCGAAAGACCGGTGTCTGGAGGACCTTCACACGACCTTGTCGTTAACGAAGTCCCTGGGACTTCTGGTGAACCTCGAAAAGTCACATCTGACCCCTTCTCAGTCTTTAGTCTATCTGGGGATTCAGATGGACTCAGTGGCTTTTCGGGCTTTTCCTCCGTCCCAGGGCGACAACTAGATTGCCTAAGCAAAGTGTCAACCTTTCTGGGGAAGGAATCATGCTCGGTGAGGGAATGGATGAGTCTGCTGGGGACCATTTCCTCACTGGAGAAGTTTGTTTCCCTAGGGAGGTTGCACCTCAGACCTCTTCAATTCTTCCTTGCGGACAATTGAAGCACAAAACACTTTGGATTCGATTCTGGTGTTATCAGAAGAGGTAAAGGAACATCTAAGATGGTGGACCGACCCTTTGAAGCTCGCAGAGGGTCTTTCCCTCAAGCTTCAGAACCCCGACCTAGTGTTGTTTTCCGACGCGTCTTCCGCGGGTGGGGTGGGGAGCAACACTGGGGGGGGAGGAAGTGTCAGGCACCTGGAGAGGGGAACAGGTGTCCTGGCACATAAACCTCAAGGAGCTGGCAGCAGTTCATCTGGCGCTCCAGTTCTTTCAGAACGAAGTCTCCGGCAATGTGGTGCAGATCAACTCGGACAACACCACAGCCCTGGCATACCTCAAGAAACAGGGAGGAACCCACTCTCGATCCCTGTTCTTCCTTGCAAAGGAGATCCTGTTATGGGCGAAGGCACACGACGTCTCTATCCTGACCAGATTCATATCGGGTAGAAAACGTCCGTGCAGATCTGCTCAGTCGACAAGGTCAACTTCTGCCGACGGAGTGGACCCTTCATCAGGAAGTATGCCAGAGGTTGTGGAAGTTATGGGGATGTCCTCCTCGTAGACATCTTCGCAACTTCCAGGACAACGAGACTCCCGCTGTACTGCTCACCAGTTCTAGACCCAGGAGCAGTAGCAGTAGACGCCCTTCTTTGGGACTGGACGGGACTAGACGTATATGCCTTTCCCCCGTTCAAGGTCCTAGGGGAAGTAATAAGGAAATTCGCGGCATCAGAGGGAACGAGGATGACTCTCATCGCCCCCTTCTGGCCAGCGACCGACTGGTTCACAGAGGTCATGTCTTTTCTAGTAGACTTTCCGAGGACTCTGCCTCCAAGGATAGATCTACTCAAACAGCCCCACTTCGAGAGGTATCACAAAAACCTCCCCGCTCTGAGTCTGACTGCGTTCAGACTATCCAGAAGTTGGCCAGAGCGAGGGGTTTTTCAAGACCTGTGGCGAAAGCAATCGCAACGGCAAGGAGACCTTCTTCTATTGCCGTATACCAATCCAAGTGGGCTGTTTTCCGGAGCTGGTGCAGGAAGAAAGGCATTTCCTCCACCTCTACCTCTGTGAGCCAGATCGCAGACTTCCTTCTCTACTTGAGGAATGAAGTTCGCTTAGCGGTGCCTACGATAAAAGGCTACAGAAGTGTGCTTTCTGTAGTCTTTAGGCATAGAGGACTGGACTTAGCCAATAACAGAGACCTTCATGATCTTCTGAAGTCTTTCGAGACTTCGAAGGTACCTCAACCAAGAGTTCCTTCTTGGAACTTAGACATTGTTCTAAAGTTTTTGATGTCCAGTAATTTTGAACCTCTCAACTTAGCTTCGCTTAGAAACCTTACAAGGAAGACACTTTTTCTAACTGCTCTGGCGACGGCGAAGAGAGTTAGTGAGATCCAGGCTATAAGCAAGCATGTTGGGTTTAAGAACTCTGATGCTGTTTGTTCTTTAAGCCCTATGTTCTTAGCAAAGAACGAAAACCCGTCCAACCCTTGGCCCAAGACATTTGAAATCACGGGTTTGACAGAGATCGTGGGTAATGAGCCAGAGAGAGTCCTGTGCCCTGTCAGGGCTCTCAAATTCTATTTAGACAGAACGAAGGACTGTAGAGGACCTTCGGGCAACTTGTGGTGCTCTGTTAAGAAGCCTGATCTTCCCATGTCAAAGAACGCGCTTTCTTTCTTCTTGAGAGACACCATTAAGGAAGCTCATTCCACATGTAGTGATAGTGACCATGAAGCTTTTAAAAGTGATGCCCACGAGGTGAGGGCTATTTCGACCTCGATAGCCTTTCACAGAAATATGGCACTCAGTGACATTTTGAGTGCCACATATTGGCGGAGCAACTCGGTGTTCGCTTCACACTACCTGCGGGAGGTGAAAGCGACATACGAACATTGTTCGTCGCTTGGACCATATGTCGCTGCAGACACTGTTTTGGGGGCAGGAGGTAGCACTCATCCTTTCCTTTAGTGGTTAGGTGAGCTTTTAATTGTGTGTGTTTTTTGGTTGTGGGGTTGACCGCCCGAGGCGGATCTCCCTTCTTTAGTCTAGTTTAGTGGAATACCTTTGGTAGACTAGGCCAGGTGGTTTTTTACTTCGTTGCCCTCATTGTATGGTCAATGGTCTAGTCACATCGTGGTCACGCCCCCGTTGACAGATCATCTGGAGTGCACCAGCTATATAGGTCTCTACCTCGCTGGCAACTCTAGTAGCACAAGCAGACTTACGCGGCAGTAACCACGAAGTCAGCTATGCTAACAGGTAAGGAATCAAGATATCATTTATCTGCATATATATGTTTCCTAAAATCTTCTATTCTGTCTACTCCCACCACCAAAGGTGGGATTCAGCTATATATATATCTGACAGGTAAGTTTCATGAACAAAATGATATTGTAATGATACAATTAAGTTTGTTCATACTTACCTGGCAGATATATATAATCAAGTACCCACCCACCTCCCCTCAGGAGACAGTGGAAATAAAATTATGAATAGAAAATGGGAATGATTCCTGATACCCGCCTCCCAGCGGCGGGAATGGGTACTAACCACCTGACTCCCACTACGTGTGTCGTAAGTTTTTTAATTTCTGTCGGACTTCGGAAAATACAGCTATATATATATATCTGCCAGGTAAGTATGAACAAACTTAATTGTATCATTACAATATCATTTTCATCAAAACCTATTTCAACAATAGAAAAAAATAAATGATCAAATGCCAGAAGTTAATCAAAACAAGTTAACCTAGATAAAAAAATCTTATTTCATTCAGCAGTGACAGATTTCAGTTCTCGACTGCTGCCAAAATGGAAGTTGCTCCTTCCTTTGTCTTTAACTTAAGGGCTAGCTTTTTAATTTCGAGAAAATAGGTCTTCCTCTTCGACTTCTAGGCAGAGGCATACATGATGCAGATCAGAATACACTTCGCAGATCTGAAAATACGTATGGAGATGATTATGATACCGATCATTCATACACACTGCGCTATGACGTCACAAATGCGTGAGGCAGAGCCTTCTGTCTTAGCTAATGGCTGAGCAGGAAAACTTTCTCTCGCAATTCCCCTTTGGAGGAATAATAGTTTTTTTCCTCCAAGCATTCCCCCCACCCCTTCTCTCAGATACCAGCAAACCCCCTCGCATCTGAAATACTTGGAAAGACAATAAATTTGATACGTTTTGCGGTGCATGACTCACAGACTTTGAACAGCTTCGCAGATACTGAAAATCTATTTTTGAGAACTAGCGATCACATAAAAGGGGAATCGCACAATTCGAACATGCATAATTCGTGACCAAACTGTACTATGATTTATTCCTGAAAATTCTAGTAATGATTTCTTTTTGAGTAATCTATTACTTGTAAATATTTCTTTTTTCTGTTATCACTAATTTAAGAATAAAGGCAATTGTTCTACAATATTAGAGTCGGATTTGCTTTGATAATTTAGTGCGAAAATTACTTTTTATATAAATTTATCTTTTATTTTAGAAGGTACTCACACAATTATGTTTATCTTGAAATACTGTATATACTCATGTATCATGCAACTTTTGAAGACCTAATTTTGGAGCTAATTTTAAGGGGGTCTCATCAAACATGAGATATAAAGTTAGCGTATGTAATATTTACATACTAGTATTGTTTGATAAGGTACAACATAATGAATATGCATTTTTTCCATGGATCTTTTAAAAAATTATGCTTTACTTCACTGCATGCAATAATATTGTTAGTATTTTCATATTACTATTGTTGTATTATAAAATACAAATATAGCAATCAGTGTTTTGGTTTGGAAATCAGTGAAGACGATTGCAAGGTAAGTTTTTTTTTTTTTTTTTTTTTTTTTTTTTTTTTTTTTTGTTTTTTTTTTTTTTTTTTTTTTTTAAAAGGTTTTTTTTTTTTTTTTTTTTTTTTTTTTTTTTTTTTTTTAAGGAAGTAAAATCAGAGCTTTTTTACTTGCTTCTAGTTAGTGCAAATGAATCTCGAGATACTCTGTCGATATGGGACAAGGTTATTTTACGTTATATGAAGTGTTTTCAAGTCATAATATACTTGAATTCATATCGTTGTGAGTGAAATTTAGTTATTTTTTTCATTAATAGATGCTGAGGGCATGTTTATTGCATAAAAAAATCAAGAGATTGCATTTGATATTTTCTCTTGATTTCATCAGAATACTTACAAGCTTTACATATTTATCATTTATCGGAGTGAACACAGTAAAATGTGTTCTTTCATGCCAAATAGTATTTATTAAAACATGCTTCTCTCAAATTTTGTTTACAGTCAAGTTTGATGGTGCTATACCGAAGTTTCCATTTTGCCAATGCACGATAATAGTCGTTAGCAGATGAACATTCTTTCCTCAGGTTCAGCTACAACTAGCAGCTTAAATTTAGCAGTATATGCCCTCGCCGATCTTTTCTCCATAGTAAATAAGTATATAGTAATGTAAAAATATATCAGTCCTATTGTATTTAACGTCATTTGTAACATAACTACGGTAATTTTTTACTATCATACGATGGTTGAAATGCAAGCAAACCACTGTAGTTATCAGATTCAGTTGTTCTTAGCAAATCAGCTGTTTCTGGCTGTATGCATTTACACAACTAGTATAATATTACTGACGATACTTTTAGCTTTCTCTTTTACTCTTTTTAACTTGAATAGAAGATGGGATAGATAAAGAGATGGAGGAAAAGGGGTTAGCCTAACTAGAAAATGGGATAGATAAACAGGAGGAAAAGAGGTTGGCATATTTTAATTTGGTCTCGAAAATTGAACTCGCATGTTACTTGAGATACATAATCAAATCATCGTTTTAGGGTGAATTTTTGGGGGTTGCATGATATGCAAGATCGTGTGTTACACAAGTTTATACGGTACATTCATGTCTGAATTTATGAAATGCTAAAGTTGTTCATACATTTCATGCATGTTTTTATACCTAGATACCAAAAATTGCCATAAAAATATACCTGGCACCAGTTCTCTCCTACTACTGGCCCTCCTATCTTATTCATTTGCTCCCATATATGGCTCCCTGTAACACAACAGTGAGGTGTTGTGCCGTGTAGGAGGTGGCTACTCGTCCCCCTCCCCCGACTGTGGAGGAAGACATACCTGAGGTCCAAGGGAGGTTGTTACCAGTCCCAGGTTCAACAAACAGCCACTAGAAAGGCGTCTTACTGGATGTTAGGTGGAAGAGGTGGCTATCTAGCCCCTCAGATCCCTAGATTCTTAGACTTAAGTCACTGTCCTATCCTGCTCTTCCACACCGGGGAGAAGACATACTGGCAGTCGAAGGGAATCCAAGGTGGTTGCCCCTATAGTTGCCCCCTTGGTCGAACCTATAGCCTGTTCCTAGATGTCGACAGACTGACTCTGAAAAAGCGTCTTGGTGGATGTGTAGTGAGGAGTGGCTGTCTGGCTTTTCAGATCTCTAGACCTAAAGTCACTGTCCTGCTCCTCCGCACTGGGGAGAAAACGTACTGGCAGTTGAAAGGAGTCTGAGGGGGTTGCCCCACAACAGTTGCCCTCCCCCGCTATTCGCGGGCTCTCCTATTCGTGCATTTTCCTATAGATCGTACATGTATACGTGTACCCATTATTCATGAAAAATTCACCTACTTGTGGCATTTTTCACTGAGAAATATTCACAAATGACTGTATTTTCATGACTAAATGCACTTTTTGTGATAAAACTTAAAAAACTCGGGTATAAGCATTTTTAGAGATTTGTTTTGTGTTTTAACTATCAAAATACTCAGTTCGAAGCGTTTTAAGTATTTGCAGATTTTAGCTATTCGGGAGGGGTCTGGTACCCATCCCCCTTGAAAAACAGGGTCTAGTACTGTATTCTCTTCCCAGGTGTCGGCAAGGTGTCTTTTTAGAGGTGTAATGTTAGTCAGCCACTAGACAGGCGTTTCATTTAATGCTCCAGTGTTGACGAATTCAGATGGTTTATTCCTGGATAGGAAGAACCAGTGGCATTTTTCCTCAGCCTCTCAGCCTCAGAAGAGTCATTCTACTGTCACCAACAGTTCTCAACCGCCTTTCAAGAGGTATGTATAGGGATGCAGGGCATAGCCCTCAACCCTCCTGCAGTTAAACTGTCTTGCCTCCTGCTCACTTTCGGCAGTCGACTTGGGATCTTACCAATTCTGATGAGCGCCAGGTGTTGATGCCTAGGCTCTCGGACCTCTCTCGTATCGGGTGAATTTTCTTGAGTGCCAGTCTCCATCCAGGCACTCACCGCCATCTGAGGCACCACGCCCCCTAGCACTAACTCGCTCGGCTCTTTCCATGCCTCACCTGGAGCTTTCCATGCCTCACCAGGCGCCAGTTGTTGGTAGTTTGGCACCAGCTGTTGGGCACCTGGTACCACTGTCTCCTCGTCCATCGTCACCGACACCAGGGGATCCTTCACTCTCCCCTATTTTCTGCCACTTGGAAGATTGGGTAGGAGCTAGTGCTATCAATGCACCTCTTAGGGTGCACTGTAGGCATAGCTAAAGGTTCTTTGGAACATCCCTTCGGCCCCTAATTGCAACACCTTTCATTCCTTTTATGGTACCTACATTCATATCTTTCTACCATCCTGCTATCAACCCTCTCCTAACAGTTGTGTCATAGTGCAATTGCAAGGCTCTCCTGTTTCACCTTTCAGACCTACCTACTCTCAGTTCCCTTTCCAGTGCTGAATGACCTCATAGGTCCCAGTGTTTAGCCTTTAGCCTAAAGTCTATTTTCCATTCCAGGTGATGATGAAGATCAGATCATCACAACGCTCCTGCCTCTTCGTGTTCTAACTTCTATTCCACCAGGGAGGCTCCCTCCTTGAGAGTCTTCCTCCTCCCAGGGGGACTTCTCTGGCTTGGTCAGTGCAACTCGTTGTGCTGCCTTTTCTTCAGCCAAGGTTTTCCTCTCTTCGACTGAGCTGGATCTATTCGCGAGGAATATTTTTTAAGGTGTTGGAAATATTCAGTGTCATAGACTGGATAATTTGTGCATTAACCAGAAAGACTAAGGACTGCCCAGCACTTTCTGGGGACCTCTCTTCAGACTGGTTAGGAGTTCTTTCATGCACCTATAAGGTGGTTAGAGACAGTTCAGGCAAGTTAGCCTCGCTTTTCACTATGGGGATCCCCTAAAAGCAAGAACTTTGGTATTCTTTCACTACTAAGGGGGTGACAGTTACTCAGAAGAGGGCCCTGTTGTTTTCGCCCCTCGATAAGTCGCATTTGTTCCCTCAAGACACTGTGAAGGAGGTTCAGTCTGTCCTACACAAGAAGTCGATGCATTACTTCCTAACTTAGTCAACCAAGCATCCCCCAGCAACTTCTGCTGCTCCTGCCAAGGTTTTTTCACCTCTGCAACAACCCTTTCAAGGAGGAAAATCACATCCTCAAGTGAGACCCCGCTCCAACCTTTGGCCCTCTTCGAAGTCATTTAAGAAGTCTTCATGTCTTCCTCCAAGTGAGTCCAGTCCTTCACTCTCCTGTCGGTGCCAGACTGCACCTATTTTGGGATGATTGGAGTCACAGGGCAGAATCTTGGGTGGTTCAGGTTCTTTAAAGAGGCCACTCTCTTTCTTTCAAGGAAAGAACACCCTTTCCAAGTCTTCCGTTACCTTGACGGCTTACTCTGCAGGGTCAGAGAGGTTTTTTGGCCATACATAGTAGAAGTACAATCTCTGAGCAGGAAAATTCACGGTCCCGTCCAAGACCTAGATCTGTTTGTCTTCGTTTGGATTGTTATGGTCCTTGACATCCAGGAGCACCCAATATCTCTCAATTTCCTACTTTCCTGATGCCCAGCTCCTCTGGTGTCAACTCATGTTCCTAGTGTCAGCCAGCTCCTGAGCTCCTAACTTGCCTGGCACTCGGCTCCTTTGCAACTCATGCTCTGAGTGTCTGCCAGCTCATCTGGCGCCAGCGACAGTCTGGCTCTAGCTCTTGCTTCAAGCATCCAGTAGTGCTCCCCAGCTCAGAAGTAGTATAGAGAGCTGTCTGTCTAGTTGGAGTTTTTCAGGAATTCCGTCTCTAACTCTGTTTAAACGTATTGTCATCTGTTTTATATGGACTTCATTTTTGAGACTGTGTTGTGGAGTGCTTTTTGCCTACTTTGAAACGAAACTAAGGATATCAGAACAGCCACTCTCGGTGGATGGGTCATGACTTTCAGTGTGGGTGTCATCTGGCTGCTTTTACATTGGTGCTGGGGCATGGCAAGGGCAGGCACCTATCATGCTTTGCTAGCCATCGGAGCACTTCCCTCACTGCAAAGTTACTCCCTAAGTAGAAGGCCACCCTTGCCTATACTGCCACACACCACTAAGAGTTAACCCTTAAACGCCGAGCTGATATTTCCGAAAGTGTCTCCTATATGCCGATGGCGTTCACAAGCAAGAGCCGAAGCGGAATAAAACTTTTTTTTTTTTTTTTTTTTTTTTTTAAATCACAGCATGCTTAATTTTCAAGATTAGGAGTTCATTTTTTGGCTCCTTTTTTTGTTATTGCCTGAAGTTTAGTATGCAACCATCAGAAATAAAAAAAAAATCATTATCATACATAAATATTGGAATATATGACAGCGCGAAAAAAATTTCATATATAATTGTATAGAAATTGGGCTGTGAGCAAAACGGTTAAAGCTAATAAGTTAATTATTTTTTCGTTGTATTGTACACTAAATTGCAATTATTTTGGTATATAAGAAATTGTAAAAAAATCAAAGCAACACAGAGAAAATATTATCACAATATGATGCATGAATTCGTAACGCGCGGACGTAAAAAAAAGCAGTTTTCAAAAATTCACCATAAATCGAAATATTGAGCTAGAGACTTCCCATTTGTTGCAACATGAAGGTAATTGATTGAATATTACTAGGCTGTAAGTGTTGTAGCTTACAATTGGAGTTTTCTACCATTTCGGTCGAGTTAAAGTTGACCGAAGGTCGAATTTTTTCTATTTATCGTTATTTATATGAAAATATTTCAAAACTGATAAGAGCTACAACCAAGGGTTGTTTTTTGTTGTATTCAACATGAAATTGCTCACATTTTAATATATAAAAACTTTATGTAATGGCTAATTTAAAATGGTGCAAACATTATGACAATCGGACGAAAAAATTTATGATTTTTTCGGAAGAGTTACCGCGCGGACGTAAGGAAAATGTTTTTTCCATAAATTCATCATAAATCAAAATATTTTGCTAGAGGCTTCCAATTTGTTGCAAAATAAAGGTAAATGATTGAATATTACTAGAATATAATAGTTTTAGCTTACAATTGCGTTTTTTTACCATTTCAGTCGAGTCAGAGTTGACTGAAGGTTGAAATTTTGGCACTTATCGTTATTTATATGAAATTATTTCAAAACTGATAAAAGCTACAACCATGGGTTGTTTTTTGTTGTATTCTCCATGAAATTGCGCACATTTTCATATATAAAACTTTATGTAATGGCTAATTTAAAATGGTGCAAACATTACGACAATCGGACAAAAAAATTTCTGATTTTTTTCAGATGAGTTACAGCGCGGACATAAGGAAAATGTTTTTTTTTCATAAATTCACCATAAATCAAAATATTGTGCTAGAGACTTCCAATTTGTTGCAAAATAAAGGTAAATGATTTAATATTACTAGAATATAAGTTTTAGCTTACAATTGCGTTTCTCGACCATTTCGGTAGAGTCAGAGATGATCGAAAGTTGAAATATTGGCACTTATCGTTATTTATATGAAAATATTTCAAAACTGATAAAAGCTACAACGATGGGTTGTTTTTTGTTGTATTCTCCATGAAATTGCGCACATTTTCATATATAATACTACTCTATGTAACAGCTAATATAAAATGGTGTAAAAATTAAGTCAAAGTGACAAAATAATTTCTGAGATGTGTAGCTGATGCTTTTTAGTGCGAGAAGAAAGAAATTCGCGCTTGCGCGCCTGCGTAACGATTGTAAACAAAACAACAGCTTGATCCGTGAGCTCCCAGCATTCCCCAAGGCGCGTGATTCAAAAGTTTTCGCCTAGTAGGCCTATAACTATTTTTCCGCTAATTTAAAAAAAAAAAATTTTATCAACGTACCATACGTCGGTTCAAGATACAAAAAACTCAGGTTACGAAGGCCGCCTCTGAACGGATTAATTTTGTATCCTGAGGTACCACTGTGTTGCCGTTAGGGGCCAGCACTGTATACCTACACTGAGCAATCAAATCGCTACCCGCAAAATTTGAACTTAAGCTGCTGTGCATGGAAAACTATAGCTATGTAATTACTGGTTAAGTACTATATACAAAACTATTTTTTTTAAATGTCATTTTTGACATAGGAAAAACCATTTTTGGTCATGGTCTCCCCCTGGGCTCCACAAGACGGACCTACTAATTACAAAGAGTTCTCTTATAGTTGTTCTCAGCCAGAATAGTGTTTGTTAGCACAGTGATATGTTAGCACAGTGATAGAATATAAAGAACTCAGGACAGGCAGTCTCTATTGTCTTTCCTACAGTGAATGCCTCAGCTCTATTTACATCTCGCGCATAAAATGTGACAACAGCAAATGTAGGCCATCTTCCTCATTACACCAGGTCTGTACAAGATAAATGTTCACCCCAGTCCCATGCCTTTTCGTCAGGGAAAGTGGGTTGGTTTGAGGACTCCCAATGGTTACCAAAAATAGGTTTTTTTCCTTTGTCAAAGCCTGTTTATTGATAGCGTAGCTATTTCTTTTCTTAAAAGGACCTACAAAAAAAATTGAGAGTTGACAAAATGGCTTAGTACCTAATAAATAAATCCCAACAACCCAGATCAAATTTTTCTGTATGCTGAATAACTATAGGGTTTGGTAATAAAGAACAGGAAACAACACAGGAACCAATATATCAAAGATTTTAGATTGTTTGGCACAGCTCAACATTATGAAATACTTTTGTATTTCCTCAGGATAAAGAAAAAGTCACAAATTTTTCATCACCTGTGATGTCACTACCGGCAGAGTAAATACCCAATGGAAGTAGATCTGCATGAATGTATTCCCTTTAACACTTCAAAAGAATTTCAGATATTAAGAAATATTGGGAACTGTCGATATCACAAATACCATTTATAGTTTGATTATAGAGACTACGAAGGAAATATTGGCCTATAGTAAATAACAAGGCTTGTAAGTTGAGCACGATTGGGAGCTACAACCACTACTGTTTCATAAACAAGAATTAAGGCTAACCCAATTTACCTTTTCAGTAACCTCAAATTATCTATGAATGTTAAAAAGGTTGTTGCATGATAAGTTATAAAAACAAAATTGTCTAATATTACCTTAATCCCAATTATCAGTATGTCAAAGAAAAAACAGCAAAGCAATTAAAGTGTAGCCTAGATTATATTCTTAACTTCTTGCCTTGCAAGAGTCCTACTGGAACCAAATTTAAACAATTATAAGCCTACCCATTAACATTTTAAGGAACTAAGACTTTTCACTGGGTCCTAAAACTAAGTACTTAGCTTGATTAGTGTAATGATGTTAAAAAATACATAGTTGAACATGATTTCCGGAGCACAACCTGGGAATAAATGAACTCATGAACAAACCAGAGTGTAATGAGGAGGATGGCCAACATATGCTGTTATCATATATGTACTAATGGAATGTAGAGAGAGCCGTGGCAGTCATTGTAGGAGAGGAGATAGAGCCCTCCTGTCCTTAGTCCTTTATATCCTATTACTATGCCAACAAGCACTATTCTGGCTGAGACCAACTATAAGAGAATTCTTTGTAATTGGTTGGTCTGTCTTATTATGCCCCAACCAGACCATGAGAGTGTAACTTCTTTGAGGACGAGCAGCAGCTACACTAACAAAATTTAAATATTAGTAACTTGCATTCTTATCTTGTCTTATTTGTGCATAAACTTTAATTCTCATATTTTCAGGTGCAAGTAGCACATCTAATAGTAGCAGTACGGGAACTGTGAGTAGTAGTGCTGTTCGTATAACAGCTGCAGAAGATCCTCCTCTCACATCACAATATAGGGGTGATGTTCATCATCCATCAGGAAGCAGTGTTACCAGAAAATCATCATCATCTGACACACGACTCCTCCTTGGCAATGATATTGAGGCAGATGCTGAGGATAAATATAAAAGAAGACCACCCATTGAGGGGAAAGATCCTGATGAAGATAAATATAAAAGAAGATCAGCCATTGAATGGTTCTCCAGGTGGTGGAGGTAAGGAGTGAATGTTTCTTAGTTATTAGGCTATTGATGGAGTTGGAATTTAGGTCAGTAACATACTGTCAAACTTCGGTTTCTGTACGCCTCTCATTTCGCATATTTTGGTTTTTGTAGATACTTTTTTCTACAAAATTTTATCTCGGGTTATCATACGTTTCCTTGGTTTTCATACACTCTGAAACGCTCCATCCGGGGCCCAGCGCGTGGCCGGGCCCCGTATTAATTGCCCAAACAAAGCATCCCATCTTCTGTCGTGACCCATTCTGCTTTTGTGCTCATTGTTTTTGTGCTTTTTGTGCTCTTTCATTCAGGTGCAACTGCTAAATAAGCTTTCATGGGGCCAAAGAAAGTTCCAAGTGCTAGCCCTTTTGTAAAAAAGGCAAGAAACACAATAGAATTAAACAAAGAACTCTTAGCAAATTGTTGGAGGAAGTTGCGTGCCAATCTCAGAGAGAAAATGCCTACAAGTGCTGCTGTTAGTGAATTTAAGGCCAGCAGAGGCTGATTTAAAAAATTCAGAATACGTATGGGCATACATAATGTGCCTTCATCAAGGATTGAGGACATGTTTGCAAAGTGGAATGATGAAGAAATTTTGTGGAGAATTATCATCCCAACAAAGAAGTTGTAATCCATGCCTCTAACATGTTTAATGACAACATTGTGTTTAATTTTAGGCAAATTTTAAAGAAATGCCAGAAACAAATGTCTCTAGACAGTTTTGTCATGTGACAGGGGTCCAGAAACTCTCAAGCTGGGCCTAGTGCCAATAAAAAACGAAGAGAAGTGACCCCAGATAGGTCCTTGATACCTGAAGTCCTTCTGGAGGGAGATTCCCCTTCAAAACAATAACCTCTCCTCCTCCCTCTCCCCTCCTCTCTGTCTACCATACACTAACAAGTGTTTTCCAAAGATAAGAGTGATGTTAAATATTCATTATTCATTTCATTAGCCATTTATATTTATTTCTCATTGTTTTCTGTATGTAAACTGTTTATTCCCTATAAAATATATTTTTTGTTAATATTTTTAGGGGTCTGGAATGCATTAATTGTATTTACATTATTTCTTATGGGAAGATTTTCGTGAGAGGTTCTGGAACGGATTATGTACGAAAACCAAGGTTCCACTGTGTAAGGTGTAGTTAGTCCACAAATTGTTGGTTTGGTTGTGCGAGACTAATGACTAATATATTCCTTGGTCTGAATAAGAATGTTGCATGTTTTCTATATCCCTCCTTGTACATCTGTGATGATAAATTGAATGCATGATGTTAAATGTCTGTGATACTTGGAAACTATGCGTTATGTAAACACTGGAATCTATATGTTGAGGTCAAATCATTTTAAAAACATTAGGGATCATATGAAAGGCTAAGCAGTCTGCTTGTAGTGTACAAAGTTGGGTTACAATAAAACTAATTTTTTTGCCCACACCAAAATAAAAATAAAGTCCTTCAGGCCAGCTCTGTAAGAACTAAGTAAATATGTTCAGTGTTCAGATTAAACTACTCTACTTAATAATAGATATTTGGGATGAACCTTACCTGTAATTAATCAGTAGGCAAGTTAGCAGTAAAAAAAAAAACTTGCTTGACCGAACTGTTTTCTGTTTATATTTATGATAATCCATATTTTGTATAAGTAACTTACCAAGTAATTACATAGCTATAGTTTCAACTCACCTGGCAGCTTAAATATGAAATTCAGTGTAGCGCTTCTATTGTTTTAGTGTAGGTGACTAGCCTCTGCATCACTTTTGGGGAAGAATAGGTACAACAAAGTTGAAGAGCTCAATTCTTTTCTGCTGGTTAACGACTGAACATCAATTGTATGAACAGTATTATTTTTTTGAATTCCGATCGCCATATGGTTGTATATTTCTCCTTTTATTGGTGAAGTATTTTTGCTTTTGGTAGCTTTTATGCTATTTAGAGTTAGGTTAGGGTTTTTAAGACTTGTTTTTCACTGAATTAGGATATGATTTCACAGAATAAGAATATGTCCGACTTGAGTGCATCTAGTATTTGTTATTGCAGCAAAGGCTGCAAGACAACTGTCTAATGCCTATAACAATTCTCATACAATCTGTACTAATTTTAGGGAACTACTATGCACGATTGATTTTACTTTTAGTGAATGCAGAGACTGGGATGAGAGAAAGTGGAAGGTGTTAAAGTCTCATTTGATAAAGCTTGAGAGAGAAGGGAAAAGAAATTCTGCTACCAGAGCCAAAAATAGGATTTATGCTATTGTATAGTCTACACCTATGTCAGGTGTAGCTGAATTGCCTGTTATATCTTCTCCTGTAACTGCCTTTTTTCCCATTACCAGCTATCCAACTGTACACTTACTCCTTTACCTGGCTCCCATGCTTCTAACCCCAATCCCATTGCCAGTCTCGAAGCCAGATTTGACCAGAAATTCAGTCTTATTGTGAATATAATAATGCAGTGTTAGTGGAGGAGGTGGCTACTCGTTCCAACGATGCTCCTAGACAAAGGGTCCCTGTCAGACTCCCTAAACCTGGGAGGAGGCATGGAAGTTCAAGGCAGGTTGGTGGGGTTTGCCCAATGGTAGTCAACCCTTCACTCGAGCATGTTGTCTGGTCCTAGGCTTCGACAGACAGCCGTTGGAAAGACGTCCAGGTAAATAATGTGCATCAGCCATTCTCTGGCTCTACAGATTCCAGTCCAGACAAGAGGCGTTGGTGGCACTTTCCAGATGAGTCTCGACCTTTGAAGAGGTGCATAGTAGATGCTGATCACTTTTCCGCTTCCTTGTAAGAAGTTCAAGGAACCTGTGTGAACCCCCACCTTCATGTCGCTGCTGGGACAGTCCAGAACGCTTTTCTCTAGAAAGCCCAGCTGAAGAGCACCAGTATTTAGCACCAAAGCGCCTGTCTGGCTCCTGTAAACGCCCATCATTCATAAGGTGCTCATCTGCTTCTCTCGAGTGCCTAGTGCCAGTCTCCGAGCATTCAGCACCAACTCCAGTTTGCTTGGCGCCACCTCCTCAGGTGTCTGTTTCGGGTTCTGCACCCATGGTGCATGATCCTTCGCTGGTGCTCATCCAGCTCCAGCTCAGTGATATTTTGGGGCTTTTACAGAAGGCACCTGCAGTAGCAAAGGCTCTTTCAGACTTGTCTCCACCGATTTCTCCCATAGCCTATGTAGCTCCTCTTAGATATTTTTGGTGAGCTTTCCAATCTTCTTCACTCCAGCTGCCCCTGCTTCTCCTGCTTCAATCTCCATGATGAGGAACCAGCCTGATGAGAGTTCCAGAATTTCCAAGATGGTTCTTTCCTCTTCAAGGAAAGCCTAAAATAAGATTGGAGTTTGCCTCTCGGAGAAGAGGGAACAAGGCAAGGCAGTCTTCTATTCATCTCCTTCTTGACTTTTACATAGGAAGTACCTCTCTTAAGCCAACAGAGAAGTGCCTTCTTTGGGATTCACTGCCTCCTCCCAGGGGAACTTTGGTCGTATTGATTTGTCTCACAGATTAACCTTCTCGTCAGCAAGATTATGTTCTTGTTGATGGAGCTCGATCATCTGGTGAAGAACATTTTTAAAGTTTTTGAAGTTTTAAGAGTTTTTAGACGGGACAATAGGAGCCCTCGCCAAGAAAATAGATAACTGTGGTGACCTGGCAGGGGACTTGTCTTCAGACTGGCTTGCATCTTGTCACTTGCTGACAAAGCCATCAAGGACGGCTCCCTGGAGTTGGCTGCTTTGTTTTCTCTTGGGGTCTTGAAGATGAGAGAACTTCGGTGTTCATTCACCACTAAAGGGATCACTGCTACCCAGAAATCAGCTCTGCTTTTCCCACCAATGTTATCATCATGAATCTGTTTCTTCAGGCCACAGTGCAAGAGATGGCTTCAGACCTCCATTAGAAGTCCGCCCAATATTTCCAACAACAGTCCTTTCATGACAGTAGATTGAGGTTTCAGTCCAGGCCTTGATTGAACATGCATTTCTTGGCCAGATCATCTAAGATGACCTCCACCAAGCCTTCCTCAGAAGTGAAGACCAAGTCCTCCGTGTACCAGTTGAGGCCAGACTTCTCAATTTTAAGTCAGAGGTGTAGAGCAACAAATTTTAAAGGTTCTGAGAGGGCCACTCCATCCCATTCAAGAAAAATCGTCCCTTAGTCTAGATGCCCATTGTATTAACAGCCTACTCGTGGGCTCAGAGAAGTATTCAGCCCTTCCAGAAGAAGTATCTTCCCTTCTCAGGAAGAGAGCTGTAGAGATGGTCGAGGATGTCAGCAGAGAGGGTTTTTACAATCATCTGTTTGTGGTCCCCAAGTCATTGGGGGGTTGGAGACCTGTCCTCAGCATCAGCCCCTTAAATTTCTTTGTTCAGAAAGTGAGATTAAAAAATGAAACAACCCAATCAATTCTTTCATCCATTCACCAGGGTGATTGGATGGTCACCATTACCGTTTAGGATGCATACATACTTCCATGTCCCTGTACATCTGGACTCCAGAAAATACCTGAGGTATTTTGGGCTCTGTGCTTCACCCTCTCTACAGCTCCTCAAGTTTTTACTCATGTTTTCACCCCTTTTGTGAAGTGGCTCCACCTCATGGGCATCAGCATCTCCCTGTATCTGGATGATTGGCTTCTTCACTTTCCTCCTTAAAAGGAGAAGTGCATGGCGACCTACAGAAGACCCTTCTCCCCCCAAGGAGCTGGGATTGTTCATCAACCTACAAAAGTCCCAACTGACTCCAACTCAGGAAATTCTTTATTTAGGAATGACAATCAGCTCTGAGTTTATGGGCTTTTCCGTCCCCCTAAAGAGTTGAATTCTGTCTTCAGATGGTACGCAGTTTTCTCTTTCTCTCACATCTTGTTCAGCCAACAAGTGGATGAGTCTTTTAGGAACACTTGAGTCCATCTAGACGTTCATCAGGGTAGGAAGATTCTATATGAGGGTTCTGCAATTCTTCTTGAAGGCCATTTGGGACAGGAAAACTCATCTGGACACATTCATGTTTTCCATAACTCCAGAGATCGAGAAGTACCTGTGGTGGTGGCTATCAGAATTAAGGCTTTTAGAAGGAAAGTCACTCCTTCCCTTGAGCCCCAGCCTAACCTTGTACAGGCGGTCCCTGGTTATCAGCATCCTCAGTTATCGGTGATCCAATTGTATGGTGCTTTTCTACCATTGAAATGTGCACCAATACATAACTAACAGAGGCAGAGGCGCAGTTGTCCGGTTATTGGCGCCGACAAGTGTCGTAAGTTGCCGATTTTCGGTTATCTGCATTTTTAGCTTATCAGGCCATCAGAACGGAACTCCTGCCAATAACCAGGAACTGTCTGTACTCAGATGCATCAGATCTGGGTAGGGGAGCCCTTCTGGAAGACATGGAAGTTTCTAAGACTTGGTTCCCGGAAAAGGAAACTTCACATCTATGTAAGAGAATTGAAGATAATACATTTAGGCCTTCAATCATTCACAACAGTAACTTTCAACAAAGCAGTAGTGGCCCACTCGGACAACGCCACCGCTGTCTTACGTTAAGAAATAGGGAGGTACTCCTTCTCCCTCTGCAAAGCAACAAGGGACCTCCTCCTTTGAGCAGAGAGAAATCAGACAAGATTGCCACTCTATTCATTTAAAGCAAATTAAATGTTCCAGTGGCTGAGCTAAATCATCACAAACAGGTGGACTCTAGATCCACTTGTATGAACTGACCTATGGAAACTGAGGGGAAAACCATCTCTAGATCTGTTTGGAATGCCGAGGAATCGTCACTTCACAATCTTTTGCTATCCAGCTCCGGACCCTTTGGCAAGGGCAACGGATGCCATGTTGCAGGATTAGTCAAACTTTGACCTGTAAAACTACCTCCATTCAGCATGTCAGGGAAGTTTTAAACAAGTTTTTAAATCATCACAACACATCAGTGACCCTAGTAGCCCCATTCTGGCCTCTGAAGGAGTGGTAGCTGGACCTCCTCAGGCTGCTAGTAGACTTCCCAAGATTACAGTAATATCTCAATCTTAGACGATTTGAGTTACACAAACTATTCATTGGAACGTAACTAATTATCATATGCGAGTATTTCACAGACACACAAATGCAACATTTGCGATTCTTCGGAAACCCTGCAAGTGTTTAATTTTTTTTGTAATTTATAAGTTTTCAAGCTTTTATGTGTAAATTAAATAACATTAAATAATAAAAATAATTTTTTTTCTCTCTCTCTCTCTCTCTCTCTCTCTCTCTCTCTCTCTTCTCTCTCTCTCTCTTGCTTGGTGAGTCGTACCCGCGTGAAGTCAGATTAATCAACAGATATCACAAGTTTAACATACGACTAGAATTTGAGAAATATCTAGAAGTGTTCGTGAACTATCGGTGATAAGATTAGTGTGAAAATAGTAGGATAAAGCGTCTTCTAAGTTAGTTTATCAAGTGTAATACTATAAATCAGAACAAGATGGCAGTAAGTTCCAACTGCGGGAAGAGGTGGCGTAATTTGGCGTGTCTAGCAGATTCGCAATACGATGAGGTAGCAGGAAGGGAACTGGCATTTCTCATCTATGAAATCAGCAACAGTCCTAACCAAAAAGATACAAAAGCATTCATAGATATATTAGAAGGATATAATCCTTCAAACTGGAACAAATCTAATGAAAACATCTTGAAAATAATTGAAGAAGTTCCAAATAAAATCCAAGTGGTCAAGAGACTCATAAAGAAAATATACATAAACCAACATATTCCGACAAAGAAAATGAATAAGGTGAATCTTGTGAATATCCTAATTGATGCATTAGGAAAAAGAAGAATGCCAAAGCATGCAAACTGTGTAAGGTTTGGTATAGCATAGTCAATCCACAAAACCTAATCAGAAAATGTGCTGCATGCAACATTCCGACCCATCCACAGTGTGCTGAGGTAATACAAGATTTGAGAAAAGATACAAGAATTTTTTGTTCAACATGTCTATCATGGATAGACAATGTTATTAAATCAAGATTGAATGTACAAATAGTTGAGGATGAAGAAGAAGAGGAAGAGGAAGAAGAAGAAGAAAAAGAAGAAGAAGAAGAGGAAAACGGAAGAGAAGTAAACAAAAATGAAATGACAGAAAAAAATAAGGAAAACAAAGAACAAGATAAAAGTATGGATGCAGAGATACTCATTGATACTACATATGAGGCAATATAGCAGCATACCTACGAAGAAATAAATTACGATATGACAACATGAAAGCAAATCCCGAAGAGGCTCTACCCAGATCCTATACAATGACGGGAAAGAGGAAAAAATAGACAAGAAAGACAAAATCTGCAACCTTTTGAAAAGAGGGAATTGCAGATTTGGAGAAAGATGTTACTACAAACATCCTAAGATATGTCAAAACTATGAAATATATGGTAAATGTGCATACTTAGATGGATATGGGGATGATTGCAGAGATCTGCATCCAAAAATATGTAAAAACCTAAAAGAAGGAAAAGGATGTAAGTTCGACAAAAAAATGCAAATATATGCACCCTGTAGCCATGAATCATAATCAAATAAATAACCAACCAAGTAATAAAATCCAAAATAAGAAAGAAACAAATAAAGAGAGAAATCAAGAATATCAGGTAAAAGAGAAAAGCAAACCTCCAATGATGATCTAGCCAGAAGGTTATGTCAGCAAAAAATTTTCAAAGCATCAGCTCCGAAATTCTACTCAAGAGATAATAACTGTATTTATTATGCAAGAGGATATTGCAGAAACGGAGAAAAATTGCAGATTCAGACACAAAATGAATAATTATGATGAAGGAAGATCAATATTATGGAAAAGTTGGATTTTTTAATGTCAGAATTTCTGGAAATGAAAAAAAAAAACAACATACCAGAACAGGAAAGAGACATGGGAAAATCCTTATTACTACCAGTATTAAATGAAGGAGAAAACACGCAAACCATCATAGTGATGAATGCGCAGGGTTTAGTTACGAGTAACTCAAAAAGAAAAATAGAGTACTTAGAAGAACTAACCCAAAATGAAAAGAAAATAGATATAATGAATATAAGTGAAACCTGGTATTCCCAAGAGACTGGGAATGATGATCAAATAAAGGGTTCCAAACTTATAGATCAGATAGAAAAAATAGAAATCAAGGGGGAACCGCAATATATGGGTGGGAAAGACAAAAAACAAGGAAAATATATAAGAAATATAGTAACTCAGAATGTGAACTAATAGCGTAGAATTTGAATCTGAAAAATTGATGAACATAGAGTAATATATAGACCTCCTCAATACTAAAGAGTTTGACTTAATAATTGAAAAATTGGATGATATATGTAGAAATCACAAGGACTGGACTATTCTCCTATCTGGTGACTTCAACTTTCCTTTCGTAGAATGGAAAGAACGAATAGGAGATTGTGGTTGTACTTATACATATAAAAAGAGAGTAATAGTAGTGCAGAAGATAAGAGGCAATTTGAAAAGCTATTAGATATGCTACTAGAATACACATTCAACAAATAAATCACCTGCCAACAAGAAAGGAAAATACTTTAGACCTAGTATTTGTGAACGAGATGAATTATGTTAAAGAAATAATAGTTTATAATGCGAATATTTCAGACCATAATGTCTAGAATTAACAGTTTCATTCCAAAGCAAGTGAAAATAGAGATAAGCAAGAAATGAAAAAGTGGGAAGGATATGGAAAATACAACTTCTACAGTAAAAAATATAAAATGGTCAGAAATTAATGAAGAATTAAACAAAGATTGGGATAACATTTTCGTAAGTGATGACATAAGGGTAAATACGGAGATATTATATAAAATATTGGAGAAAATAGTGGAAAAATATATACCGAAGAAGAAAAGTAAACATCATTCATGCATACCAAGAGACAGAAGGATCTTGTTCCAGAAAATCAGAAAGTGGAAAAAAGGTCTTGCAAAAGAAAAAAATGCATGGAAAGTTATAGAACTAAAAAGTAAGATAGAAATGCAGAACAAAAGATTATACAATCAAAAGAAAATGAAAAACGGACTTGGAAGAAAAAACCCTATTAAATATCAAGCAAACCCCAAGCTATTATACTCATATGCGAAGAAGATGAATAAAAGAAGAATAGGAAATAGGCCCTCTGAGATTGAAGGGAGATTAACGAATGAAAAAAGGAAAATTTGCAACATACTGGCAGAACGATATAAGAGAGAATTCACCCCTAGAATAGATAATGAAGATAATGATATAGAAGTAAGGGATGAAAATAGTGAATATTTAGCTGACATAGATATTAATGAAGCTGATATTGTGCAGGCTATTAATGAAATTAAAAATGGAGCTGCTGCAGGGCCTGATGGAATTCCTGCTATTTTGTTAAAGAAAGTAGTTCATTCTATCGCAAAGCCACTTGCAATATTATTAAGACAAAGTGTAGATACAGGCAAAGATTTATGATAAGCACAAATTAGCATATATTACCCCTACTTTCAAAAGTGGATCAAGACTAGAGGCAAGTAATTATAGGCCTGTGAGTCTAACATCACATATTATGAAAGTGTATGAAAGGGTAATGAAGAAAAATATTATGAAACATTTAATAAAAAATAATTTGTTTAATAAAGGACAACATGGTTTCGTACCCGGAAAAAGTACACAAACCCAACTGTTAGTCCACCGTGAGAACATATTCAAAAATATGAAAAGCGGAAATGAAACAGATGTGGTTTATTTAGACTTTGCAAAAGCTTTTGATAAAGTAGACCATAATATATTAGCGAAGAAAATTAGAAAACACATATCGTGGATAAAGTAGGAAGATGGTTAAAAGAATTTTTACACAACAGAAAACAGATAGTTATTGCAAACGACGAGAAATCGGATGAAGTCAAGGTAATATCCGGTGTGCCGCAAGGTACGGTGTTAGCTGCAATACTGTTTGTTATTATGATTGAAGACATAGACAATAATGTGAAGGATTCGGTAGTGAGTAGTTTCGCAGATGACACAAGAATAAGTAGAGAAATTACTTGTGATGAAGATAGGAACGCTCTACAAAGAGACCTTAACAAAGTATATGATTGGGCAGAGGTAAATAGGATGGTATTTAACTCTGATAAATTTGAATCAATAAATTATGGAGACAGAGAAAGAAAGCTATATGCATATAAGGGACCTAATAATGAGACCATCACAAATAAGGAAGCAGTTAAAGACCTTGGTGTGATGATGAATAGGAACATGTTATGCAATGATCAAATAGCAACTCTGTTGGCAAAATGTAAAGCAAAAATGGGAATGTTGTTACGGCACTTCAAACAAGAAAAGCTGAACACTGATTTATGCTTTATAAAACATATGTTCGTAGTCCACTTGAATATTGCAATATGATATGGTACCCACACTATCAAAGGATATTGCACAAATAGAGAGTGTACAAAGGTCCTTTACAGCTAGAATAGAAGAAGTTAAGGACCTAGACTACTGGGAAAGACTACAATTCTTAAAATTATATAGTCTAGAAAGGAGAAGAGAACGCTACATGATAATTCAGGCATGGAAACAGATAGAAGGAATAGCAGAAAATATCATGGAACTAAAAATATCAGAAAGAGCAAGCAGAGGTAGATTAACCCTCTTACGCCGGAGCCCTAAAAATCAAAACGTCTCCCGTATGCCGGGCCTGGTTTGGAGTGAGCGCGGAAGTGGAAAAAATAATTTTTTCAAAAAATTACAGCGCGCGTACTTTTGAAGATTAAGAGTTCATTTTTGGCTCCTTTTTTTGTCATTGCCTGAAGTTTAGAATGCAACCATCAGAAATGAAAAATAATATCATTATCATATGTAAATAATGCGATATATGGTAGCAAAAAAAAAAAAATTCATACATAATTGTATTCAAATCACGCTGTGCAGAAAACGGTCAAAGCTAACCAGTTACTTTTTTTTGTGTTGTATTGTACACTAAATTGCGATCATTTTGATATATAATACATTGTAAAACAATAAAAGCAACACCGGAAAAATATTATCACAAAATGATGTACGAATTCGTAACGAGCGGACGTAAAAAATGTTATTTTCAAAATTCACCGTAATTCTAAATGTGTTCTAGAGACTTCCAATTTGTTTCAAAATTAAGACAAATGATTGAATATTACGATACTGTAAGAGTTTTAGATTAGAATTGCAGATTTCGCCATTTCGGACGAGTTAAATTTGACCGAATGTCGAAATTTTAATATATATATTTTTTTATATGGACATATTTCGAAGATGGAAAAAGCTACAACTTCAATATTTTTTATTGTATTTTCATGAATTTGCGCACATTTTGATATATGAAACTCTATAAAAAGGCTAATATGAAAAGGGAGCAAATATTAGGATAATGCCATGTACGTATTTCGGAGACTTGCGGCCGCGAATCGGCGCGCGGAAGTGAAGGTAAATATATTTTTCAAAAATTCACCATAAATCACAATATTGTTTTAGAGACTTCAAATTTGTTTTCAAAATGAAGAAAAATGACAGAATATTACTAGGCCGTAAGAGTTTTTAGCTTACAATTGCGTTTTTCAACTATTTCGGTAGAGTCAAATTTGACCGAACGTGATTTTTTTTTCTATTTATCGTGATTTATATGCAAATATTTCGAAAAAAGAGAAAAGCTACAACTTCAAATCATTTTTAAATGTATTCTACATGAAATTAACGCACATTTTCATATATAAAACTTTTTATGTAACAGCTAATTTTAAATGGTGCAAACATTTCGACAATCGCACAAAAAAATTCTGATTTTTTCGGAAGTTACGCGCGAACGTAATGTTTTTTTTTTTTCATAAATTCACCATAAATCGAAATATGTGCTAGAGACTTCCAAGTCGTTGCAAAATGAAGGTAAATGATGATTATCTTACTAGAATATAAGAGTTTTAGCTACAATTGCGTTTTTCGACCATTTCGGTAGAGTCAAAGTTGACCGAAAGTTGAAATTTTTGCACTTAACGTTATTTATATGAAAATATTTCAAAACTGATAAAGCTACAACCATGGAGTTTTTGTTGTATTGTGCATGAAATTGCGCACATTTCCATATATAAAACTTTATGTAACGGCAAATTTAAAAGGGTGCAAACATTAGGACAATCGCACGAAAAAATTTATCGGAAGAGTTATCGCACGAACGTAAGGAAAAAGTTTTTTCATAAATTCACCATAAATCGAAATATTGTGCTAGAGACGTCCAATTTGTTGCAAAATGAAGGCAAATGATTGAATATTACTATAATGTAAGAGTTTTAGCTTACAATTGCGTTTCTCGACCATTTCTGTAGAGTCAAAGTTGAGCGAAGGTTGAAATTTTTGCACTTATCGTTATTTATATGAAAATATTTCAAAACTGATAAAAGCTACAATCATGAGTATATTTTAGTTGTATTGTGCATGAAATTGCGCACATTTTCATATATAATACTTCATGTAAAGGATAATTTAAAATGGTGCAACAATTATGTCAAAGTGACGAAATAATTTCCGAGATGTGTCACTGATACTTTTTAGTGCGATAAGAAAGAAATTCGCGCTTGCGCGCCTGCGTAGCGATTGTAAACAAACAACGCCTTGATCCGTGAACTCCCAGCATCCCCCAAGGCGCGTGATACAAAAGTTTTCGGCTGGTAGGCCTATAAGTATTTTTCCGCGAATTTTTAAAAAAACTTTTGAGCCGACGTATGATACGTCCAATCGGCATACGGGAGACATTTTGACTCGACGTTTAATACGTCCAATCGGCGTAAGAGGGTTAATAGTGCCCAAAACTATACCAGGAAAAATAAGGAAAGCACACAGGACATTAATCCACTACGCACCAGCATCGATAATGCAGCGTCTATTCAATGCGTTGCCAGCTCATCTGAGGAATATATCAGGAGTGAGCGTAGATGTGTTTAAGAATAAGCTCGACAAATATCTAAACTGCATCCCAGACCATCCAAGATTGGAAGATGCAAAATATACCGGAAGATGTACTAGCAACTCTCTGGTAGACATTAGAGGTGCCTCACACTGAGGGACCTGGGGCAACCCGAACAAGATGTAAGGTCTGTAAGGTAAGGTCTCTCTCTCTCACTAAGGTGAGAGAATTTTTATGGTATATGTATGTAGTACTATGTCTATTAATATTTTCAAATAATAATAATAATAAAACTGTAATGTGATAGTATTTTAAAGAAATAAAATAGCCTTTCCATTCCACTTTTAAGTAAGGTCAACTCTTCTCTCACTCTCTCTCTCTGAGATGAGAGAATTTTTATGGTACATGTATATATTTTTATTTGTTAATATTTTCAAATAATAATATTGATTATAATAATATAATTATAATAATATAAATGTAATTACAGAATGCTATGAAAAATACTTTCCCCTCATCTTTCTTTTTAACTCCAATAGAAGCTCGAATCCCAGAGCTGTCAAATATGTCAAGTATTGTGACTGGAGGAGGAATGTTGTCAATTAGCAATCAATGATTTTTTTTATCTCTCTCTCTCTCTCTCTCTCTCTCTCTCTCTCTCTCTCTCTCTCTCTCTCTCTCTCTCTCTCTCTCTCTCTCTCTCTCTCTCTCTCTCCGTTGTACATATGTAATCTTCATGCATAGCTATATTTTTACCAACCGTTTATGTATTTTTCATTTAGGGGTAATGTATTAAACTAACTTTGAAATGAAATTACAATAACTTTAATTTCATTTAAAAGTTAGCTTAGTGCTTATGAAAGCACAACCCTCTCTCTCTCTCTCTCTCTCTCTCTCTCTCTCTCTCTCTCACTTCTCTCTCCTCTCTCCTCTCTCTCTCTCTCATTTCATAACTGGTAAATGAGCTGTTCTAAAACATAGACTCATAACTAAGAGTTGCATTAGTCCAAATAAAAAACCCTGTTTTTTCATGAAAAGGAATTTCAGAACAAGGAGAAAGAGACAGAATAAAGAAGACTTCTAAAAATAGATCAGTTGGTCAGAAACAGGAAAGAAGAGAGAAATATGTTGATTTACATATGTAATCTTCACACACTCCTATATTTTGACCAACCATTTGTTTCTTTTTTAAGGGTAATGTATTAAGCTAACTTTTAAATGAAATTACAGTAACTTTAATTCCATTTAAAAGTTAGCTTAATACTTACGGAGCATGATTAAGGTCATATGTAGTGTTTAAACTAGAAGCAAGCATTTATAATAGGATTTTTAGAGACCGTGCCAAACTTACATGACATACTGTACTTCCACAGACCAAGTCTTCTCTGGCAACCTCATTTCAGACATTTTCCCGAGGACTATCCACTCTTACTCTGACAGCCTTCAGAATTTCAGGAGAGTAGTCGGAGCGAAGGGCTTTTCAAGACCAGTTGCAGAGGCTGTTGCAAGGTGTAGATATCAGTCTTCATGCTGGGTCTACCAGGTTAAGTGGGTAGTATTCCACAGCTGGTGTAGAAGACATAATGTCTTGTCGTCTTAAACCTTTGTGACACATACGTAGGATTTTCTAATCTTTTTGAGATCATCTAGATGTTTGTCTTCATCTGCCATTAGAGGATACAGGGCCATGCTGGAGTTCTATTTTTAGACACAGAGGTCTGGATCTGTCGTCTAATTAGGATATAAGCAATCTTATCAAATAATTCAACACATCTAATCAGAGGAAGATCGAATCAGTCACCTGGAATCTGGACGTA
>NC_087217.1:4954605-4997423 GCF_015104395.2 Macrobrachium nipponense
TACGTCCAGATTCCAGGTGAGTGGTGACTTGATTCGATCTTCCTCTGATTAGATGTGTTGATTTGATGATTTGATAAGATGCTTTATACCCTTGATTTTAGACGACAGATCAGACCCTAGTGTCTAAATAAAAAATAGAACCCCAGCATGGCCCTCTGTCCTGTATCCTTAATGGCAGATGAAGACAAACATCTAGATGATCTCAAAAAGATTAGAAAATCCTATGTATGTGTCACAAAGGTTTAAGACGACAAGACATTATGTCTTCTACACCAGCTGTGGAATACTACCCACTTAACCTGGTAGACCCAGCAAGAAGACTGATATCTACACTTGCAACAGCCTCTGCAACTGGTCTGAAAAAGCCCTTCGCTCCGAACTACTCTCCTGAAATTCTGAAGGCTGTCAGAGTAAGAGTGGATAGTCCTCGGGGAAATGTCTAAAATGAGGTTGCCAGAGAAGACTTGGTCAGTGGAAGTACAGTATGTCATGTAAGTTTGGCACGGTCTCTAAAAATCCTATTAAATGCTTGCTTCTAGTTTCAAACACTACATATGACCTTAATCATGCTCCGTAAGTATTAAGCTAACTTTTAAATGGAATGTTAAAGTTTCTGTAATTTCATTTAAAAGTTAGCTTAATACATTACCCTTAAAAAAGAAACAAATGGTTGGTAAAAATATAGGAGTGTGTGAAGATTACATATGTAAATCAACATATTTCTCTCTTCTTTCCTTTCTGACCAACTGATCTATTTTTAGAAGTCTTCTTTATTCTGTCTCTTTCTCTTTTGTTCTGAAATTCCTTTTCATGAAAAACAGGGTTTTTTATTTAGACTAATGCAACTCTTAGAGAGAGAGAGAGAGAGAGAGAGAGAGAGAGAGAGAGAGAGAGAGAGAGAGAGAGAGAGAGAGATTGTGCTATCATAAGCACTAAGCTAACTTTTAAATGAAATTAAAGTTACTGTAATTTCATTTCAAAGTTATTTAATACATTACCCTTAAATGAAAAATACATAAACGGTTGGTAAAAATATAGCTATGCATGAAGATTACATATGTACAACGGGAGAGAGAGAGAGAGAGAGAGAGAGAGAGAGAGAGAGAGAGAGAGAGAGAGAGAGAGAGAGAGAGAGAGAGACATAAAAAATCATTGATTGCTAATTGGCACATTCCTCCTCCAGTCCACAATACTTGACATATTTGACAGCTCTGGGATTTGAGCTTCTAGTGGAGTTAAAAGAAAGATGAGGGGAAAGTATTTTTCATAGCATTCTGTAATTACATTTATATTATTATATAATTATATTATTATCATCAATATTATTATTTGAAAATATTAACAAATAAAAATATATACATGTACCATAAAAATTCTCTCATCTCAGAGAGAGAGAGTAAGAGAAGAGTTGACCTTACTTAAAAGTGGGAATGGAAAGGCTATTTTTATTTCTTTGAAAATACTATCACATTACAGTTTATTATTATTATTATTATTATTATTATTTGAAAATATTAATACAATAGTACTACATACATGTACCATAAAATTCTCTCACCTCAGTGAGAGAGAGAGAGAGAGAGAGAGAGAGAGAGGATAGACGAGAGAGAGAGAGAGAGGAGAGAGAGAGAGAGGAGAGAGAGTTAGAGGAGAGGGAGGAGGAGAGAGAGAGAGGAGGAGAAAAAAAATTATTTTTATTATTTAATTGTATTTAATTTACACATAAAAGCTTGAAAACTTATAAATTACATAAAAAATTAAACACTTGCAGTGTTTCTGAAGAATCGCAAATGTTGCATTTGTGTGTCTGTGAAATACTCGCATAGATAATTAGTTACGTTCCAATGAATAGTTTTTGTGTAACTCAAATCGTCTAGGATTGAGATATTACTGTAATCTTGGGAAGTCTACTAGCAGCCTGAGGAGGTCCAGCTACCACTCCTTCAGAGGCCAGGGAATGGGGCTACTAGGGGTCACTGATGTGTTGTGATGGGTTAAAAACTTGTTTAAAATTCCCCTTCTGACATGCTGAATGGAGGTAGTTTTACAGGTCAAAGTTGACTAATCCTGCAGCATGGCAATCCGTTGCCCATTGCCAAAGGGTTTGGAGCTGGAGAGCAAAAGATCGTGAGGTGACGATTCCTTGGCATTCAAACAAGATCTAGAGATGGTTTTCCCCTCAGTTTCCATAGGTCAGTTCATACAAGTGGATCTAGAGTCCACTCCATGGGCAGGACCTGTTTGTGATGATTTAGCTCACCCACTGGAACATTAACTTGCTTTGAATGAATAGGAGTGGCAACCTTGTCCGATTCTTCTTTGCTCAAAGAAGGAGGTCCCTTGCTGCTTTGCAGAGGGAGAAGGAGTACCTCCCTATTTCTTAATGTAAGACAGCGGTGGCGTTGTCCGAGTAGGCCACTACTGCCTTGTTGAAAGTCACTGTTGTGAATGATTGAAGGCCTAAATGTATTATCTTCAATTCTCTTACATAGATGTGAAGTTTCCTTTTCCGGGAACCAAGTCTTAGAAACTTCCATGTCTTCCAGAAGGGCTCCCCTACCCAGATCTGATGCATCTGAGTACAGACAGTTCCTGGTTATCGGCGGGAGTTCCGTTCTGATGGCCTGATAAACTAAAATTGCAGATAACCGAAAATCGGCAATTTACGACACTGTCGGCGCCAATAACCGGACAACTGCGCCTCTGCCTCTGTTAGTTATGTTATTGGTGCTAATGCTCTATTATTATCAGCACATTTCGGTGGTAGAAAAGCACCATATAATTGGATCACCGATAACTGAGGATGCTGATAACCAAGGACTGCCTGTACAAGGCTAGGCTGGGCTCAAGGGAAGGAGTGACTTTCCTTCTAAAAGCCTTAATTCTGAATAGCCACCAACAGGTACTTCTTGATCTCTGGAGTTATGGAAAACATGAACTGTCCAGATGAGTTTTCTGTCCCAAATGGCCTCAAGAAGAATTGCAGAACCCCTCCCCATATAGAATCTTCCTACCCTGATGAATGTCTCGATGGACTCAAGTGTTCCTAAAAGACTCATCCACTTGTCGGCTGAACAAGATGTGAGAGAAAGAGAAAACTGCGTACCATCTGAAGAAAGGATTCAACTCTTTAGGGGGACAGAAAAAGCCCATAAACTCAGAGCTGATTGTCATTCCTAAATAAAGAATTTCCCCGAGTTGGAGTCAGTTGGGACTTTTTGTAGGTTGATGAGCAATCCAGCTCCTTTTTTTTTTTTCCCCGTTGAGAAGAGTCTTCTGTAGGTCCCCAAGCACTTCTCCTTTTTAAGGAGGAAAGTGAAGAAGCCAATCATCCAGATACAGGGAGATGCTGATGCCCATGAGGTGGAGCCACTTCACGAGAGGGGTGAAAACTGAGTAACAAAAACTTGAGGAGCTGTAGAGAGGGTGAAGCACAGAGCGCCCCGAAATACCTCAGGTACTTCTAGAGTCCAGATGTACAGGACTGGAAGTATGTATGCTTCCTGCACGGTAAATGGACCATCCAATCACCCTGGTGAATGGATGAACGAAAAATTTTTATTGGGTTGTTTCCATTTTGAATCTCACTTTCTGAACAAAGAAATTTCAGGGGCTGATGCTGAGGACAGTCCAACCACCCCCCAATGACTTGGGGACCACAAACAGATGATTGTAAAAAACCCTCTCTGCTGACATCCTCGACCATCTCTACAGCTCTCTTCCTGAGAAGGGAAGATACTTCTTCTGGAAGGGCTGAATATTTCTCTGAGCCCACTGAGTAGGCTGTCAATACGATGGGCATCTAGATTAAGGGACGATTTTTCTGAATGGGATGGAGTGGCCCTCTCTCAGAACCTTTAAAATTTGTTGCTCTACACTGACTTAAAATTGAGAAGTCTGGCCTCAACTGGTACACAGAGGACTTGGTCTTCACTTCTGAGGAAGGCTTGGTGGAGGTCATCTTAGATGATCTGGTTCCAAGAACAACGCATGTTCAAGGTCAAGGCCTGGACTGAAACCTCAATCTACTGTCATGAAAAAAGGGACTGTTGTTGGTAAATATTGGGTGGACTTCTAATGGAGGTCTGAAGCCATCTCTTGCACTGTGGCTTGAAGAAACAGATTCATCATGATAACATTGGTGGGAAAAGCAGAGCTGATTTCTGGGTAGCATGATCCCTTTAGTGGTGAATGAACACCAAAGTTCTCTCTTCTTCAAGACCCCAAGAGAAAACAAAGCAGCCAACTCCAGGGACCTGTCCTTGATGGCTTTGTCAGCAACTGACAAGATGCAAGCCAGTCTGAAGACAAAAGTTCCCCTGCCCAGGTCACCACAGTTATCTATTTTCTTTTTTGGCGAGGGCTCCTACGGTCCAGTCTAAAAAACTTAAAACTTCAAAAACTTTAAAAATGGTTCTTCACCAGATGATCGAGCTCCATCAACAAGAACATAATCTTGCTGGAGAGAAGGTTAATCTGTGAGACAAATCAATACGGCCGAAGTTCCCCTGGGAGGAGGCAGTGAATTCCAAAGAAGGCACTCTCTGTTGGCTTAAGAGAGGTACTTCCTATGTAAAAGTCAAGAAGGAGATGAATAGAAGACTGCCTGCCTCCTTGTTCCCTCTTCTCCGAGAGGCAAACTCCAATCTTATTTAAGGCTTTCCTTGAAGAGGAGAGAACCATCTTGGAAATCCTGGAACTCTCATCAGGCTGGTCCCTCATCATGGAGATTGAAGCAGGAGAAAGCAGGGGCAGCTGGAGTGAAGAAGATTGGAAAGCTCACCAAAAATATCTAAGAGGAGCTACATAAGCTATGGAGAAATCGGTGGAGACAAGTCTGAAAGAGCCTTTACTACTGCAGGTGCCTTCTGTAAAAGCCCCAAAATATCACTGAGCTGGGAGCTGGATGACGCACCAGCGAAGGATCATGCACCTTGGGTGCAGAACCCAAAAACAGACACCTGAGGAGGTGGCGCCAAGCAAACTGGATTTGGTGCTGAATGCTCGGAGACTGGCACTAGGCACTCGGGAGAAGCAGATGAGCACCTTATGAATGATGGGCGCTTACAGGAGCCAGACAGGCGCTTTGGTGCTAAATACTGGTGCTCTTCAGCTGGGCTTTCTAGAGAAAAGCATTCTGGACTGTCCCAGTAGCTACATGAAGGTGGGGGTTCACACAGGTTCCTTGAACTTCTTACAAGGAAGCGGAAAAGTGATCAGCATCTACTATGCACCTCTTCAAAGGTCGAGACTCGTCTGGAAAGTGCCACCAACGCCTCTTGTCTGGACTGGAATCTGTAGAGCCAGAGAATGGCTGATGCACATCCTTTACCTGGACGTCTTTCCAACGGCTGTCTGTCGAAGCCTAGGACCAGACAACATGCTCGAGTGAAGGGTGTGACTACCATTGGGCAAAACTCCACCAACCTGCCTTGAACTTCAGGATGCCTCCTCCCAGGTTTAGGGAGTCTGACAGGGACCTTTGTCTAGGAGCGTCGGTGGAACGAGTAGCCACCTCCTCCACTAACACTGCATTATTATATTCACAATAAGACTCAAGAATTTCTGGTCAAACTGGCTTTCGAGACTGGCAATGGGATTGGGGTCAGAAGCATGGGAGCCAGGTAAAGGAGTAAGTGTACAATTGGATAGCTGTAATGGGAAAAAAGGCAGTTACAGGAGAAGATATAACAAAAGGCAACAATTCAGCTACACCTGACATAGGTGTAGACTATACAATAGCATAAGTCCTCTTTTTGGCTCTGGTAGCAGAATTTCTTTTCCCTTCCCTCTCAAGCTTTACCAAATGAGACTTTAACACCTTCCACTTTCTCTCATCCCAGTCTCTGCATTCACTAAAAGTAAAATCAATCGTGCATAGTAGTTCCCTACAATTAGTACAGATTGTATGAGAATTGTAAGAGGCATTAGACAGTCGTCTTGCAGCCTTTGCTGCAATAACGAATACTAGATGCACTCAAGTCGGACATATTCTTACTTCTGTGAAATCACAATTCCTAATTCAGTGAAAAACAGGTTCTTAAAAACCCTAAACTAACTTCTAAAATAACACAAAAAGCTACCAAAGCAAAAATACTTCACAATATAAGGAGAAATATACAACCATATGGCAATCGGAATTCAAAATAATACTGTTCATACAACTGATGTTCAGTCGTTAAACCGGCAGAAAAGAATTGAGCTCTTTCAACTTTGTTGTACCTATTCTTCCCCAAAAGTGATGCAGAGGCTAGTGTAAACAATAGAAGCGCTACACTGAATTTCATATTTAAGCTGCCAGGTGAGTTGAAACTATAACTATGTAATTACTTGGTAAGTTACTTATACGAAATATGGATTATCATAAATATAAACAGAAAACAGGTCGGTCAAGCAAGTTTTTTTTTTACTGCTAACTTGCCTACTGATTAATTACAGTTAAGGTTCATCCCAAATATCTATTATTAAGTAGAGTAGTTTAATCCGACACTGAAAACATATTTACTTAGTTCTTACAGAGCTGGCCTGAAGGATTTGACTTTATTTTTTATTTTGGTGTAGGCAAAAAATTAGTTTTATTGTAACCCAACTTTGTACACTAGTAGCAGACTGCTTAGCCTTTCATGTGATCCCTAATGTTTTTTAAAGGGATTTCACTCCTCAACATATATATAGATTCCAGTGTTTACATAACGCATAGTTTCCAAGTATCACACACATTTAACATCATGCATTCAATTTATCATCACAGATGTACAAGGAGGGATATAGAAAACATGCAACATTCTCATTCAGACCCAAGGAATATATTAGTCATTGGTCTCACACAACCAAACCCACAATTTGTGGACTAACACCTTATACAGTGGAACCTCTCTTTTTCGTACATATTCCGTTTCCAGAACCTCTCACAAAAATCTTCCCATAAGAAATAATGCAAATACAATTAATGCATTCCAGACCCCTAAAAATATTAACAAAAAATACTTTTATAGGGAAATAAACAGTTTTACATACAGAAAACAATGAGAAATAAATATAAATGGGTAATCGAAACTGAATAACTGAACATTTAACATCACTCTTACCTTTATGGAAAACACTTGTTAGTGTATGGAAGACGGAGAGGAGGGGAGAGGGAGGAGGAGAGGTTATTGTTTGGAAGGGGAATCTCCCTCCAGAAGGACTTCAGGTATCAAGGACCTATCTGGGGTCACTTCTCTTTGTTTTTATTAGCACTAGGACCAATTTGAGTGTTTCTGGACCCCTGTCACACAACAAAACTGTCCAGAGACATTTGTTTCTGGCGTTTCTTTAAAATTTGCCTAAAATGAAACACAATGTTGTCATTAAACATGTTAGAGGCATGGATTACAACTTCTTTGTTGGGATGATAATTCTCCACAAAAATTTCTTCATCATTCCACTTTGCAAACATGTCCTCAATCCTTGATGAAGTCACATTATGTGTGCCCATACATTTTCTGAATTTTTTAAACCAGCCTCTGCTGGCCTTAAATTCACTAACAGCAGCACTTGTTGTAGGCATTTTCGCAACTTCCTCCAACAATTTGCTACGAGTTCTTTCTTTAATTCTATTGTGTTTCTCGCCTTTTTTACAAAAGGGCTAGCACTTGGAACTTTCTTTGGCCCCATGATGGCTTATTTAGCAGTTTCAACTTGAATGAAAAAGAAAAACACAAAAAGCACAAAAACAATGAACACAAAAGCAGAATGGGTCACGACAGAAGATGGGATGCTTTGTTTGGGCAATCGATACGGGGCCTGGCCACGCGCTGGGCCCCAGATGGAGTGTTTCAGTGTACGAAACCGAGGAAACGTATGATAACCTGAGATAAAATTTTGTAGAAAAAAACGTGTCTACAAAAACCGAAATATACGAATGAGAGGCGTACGAAAACCGAAGTTTGACAGTATGTTACTGACCTAAATTCCAAACTCCATCAATAGCCTAATAACTACGAAATATTCACTCCTTACCTCCACCACCTGGAGAACCATTCAACGGCTGATCTTCTTTTATATTTATCTTCATCAGGATCTTTCCCCTCAATGGGTTGGTCTTCTTTTATTTTATTTATCCTCAGCATCTGCCTCAATATCATTGCCAAGGAGGAGTCGTGTGTCAGAAGATGATGATTTTCTGGTAACACTGCTTCCTGATGGATGATGAACATCACCCCTATATTGTGATGTGAGAGGAGGATCTTCTGCAGCTGTTATGCGAACAGCACTACTACTCACAGTTCCCGTACTGCTACTATTAGATGTGCTACTTGCACCTGAAAATATAAGAATTAAAGTTTATGCACAAATAAAACAAGATAAGAATGCAAGTTACTAATAAGATAAGAATGCAAGTTACTAATATTTAAATTTTGATAGTGTAGCTGCTGCTCATCCTCAAAGAAGTTACACTCTCATGGTCTGGTTGGGGCACAATAAGACAGACCAACCAATTACAAAGAATTCTCTTATAGTTGGTCTCAGCCAGAATAGTGCTTGTTGGCATGGTAATAGGATATAAAGGACAAAGGACAGGAGGGCTCTATCTCCTCTCCTACAGTGACTGCCTCGGCTCTCTCTACTTCCATTAGTACAGATATGATAACAGCATATGTTGGCCATCCTCCTCATTACACTCTGGTTTGTTCATGAGTTCATTTATTCCCAGGTTGTGCTCCGGAAATCATGTTCAACTATGCATTTTTAACATCATTACACTAATCAAGCTAAGTACTTTGTTTTAGGACCCAGTGAAAAGTCTTAGTTCCTTAAAATGTTAATGGGTAGCTTATAATTGTTTAAATTTGGTTCCAGTAGGACTCTCGCAAGGCAAGAAGTTAAGAATATAATCTAGGCTACACTTTAATTGCTTTGCTGTTTTTTCTTTGACATACTGATAATTGGGATTAAGGTAATATTAGACAATTTTGTTTTTATAACTTATCATGCAACAACCTTTTTAACATTCATAGATAATTTGAGGTTACTGAAAAGGTAAATTGGGTTAGCCTTAATTCTTGTTTGATGAAACAGTAGTGGTTGTAGCTCCCAATTGTGCTCAGCTTACAAGCCTTGTTATTTACTATAGGCCAATATTTCCTCGTAGTCTCTATAATCAAACTATAAATGGTATTTGTGATATCGACAGTTCCCAATATTTCTTAATATCTGAAATTCTTTTGAAGTGTTAAAGGGAATACATTCATGCAGATCTACTTCCATTGGGTATTACTCTGCCGGTAGTACATTACAGGTGATGAAAAATTTGTGACTTTTTCTTTATCCTGAGGAACTGAGGAAATACAAAAGTACGTTCAATAACTGGTTGAGCTTTGCCAACAATTTAAAATCTTTGATATATTGGTTCCCTGTCTTGTTTTCCTATTCTTTATTTACCAAACCCTATAGTTATTCAGCATACAGAAAAATTTGATCAGGGTTGTTGGGATTTATTTATTAGGTACTAAGCCATTTTGTCAACTCTCAATTTCTTTTGTAGGTCCTTTTAGGACAAGAAATAGCTATGCTATCAATAAACAGGCTTTGACAAAGGAAAAAAACCTATTTTTGGTAACCATTGTGAGTCCTCAAACCAACCCATGTTTCCCTGACGAAAAGGCATGGGACTGGGGTGAACATATTATCTTGTACAGACCTGGTGTAATGAGGAAGATGGCCTAACATTTGCTGTTGTCACATTTTATGAGTGAGATGTAGAGAGAGCTGAGGCATTCATTGTAGGAAAGACAATAGGAGCCTGCCTGTCCTGAGTTCTTTATATTCTATCACTGTGCTAACATATCACTGTGCTAACAACACTATTCTGGTTGAGAACAACTATAAGAGAATTCTTTGTAATTAGTAGGTCCGTCTTGTGGAGCCCAGAGGGAGACCATGACCAAAAATGGTTTTTTCCTATGTCAAAAATGACATTTAAAAAAAATAGTTTTGTATATAGTACTAACAGTAATATTCCATGCACAGCAGCTTAAGTTCCAATTTCGCGTGGTAGCGATTTGATTGCTCAGTGTAGGTATACAGTGCTGGCCCCACTAACGGCAACACAGTGGTACCTCAGGATACAAAATTAATCCGTTCAGAGTGGCGGCCCTTTTCGTAACCTGAGTTTTTTTGTATCTTGAACCGACGTATGGTACGTTGATAAAAATTTTTTTTTTTTAATTAGCGGAAAAATAGTAATATGCCTACTAGGCAAAAACTTTTGAGTCACGCGCCTTGGGGAATGCTGGGAGCTCACGGATCAAGCCTGTTGTTTTTTGTTTACAATCGTTACGCAGGCGCGCAAGCGCGAATTTCTTTCTTCTCGCACTAAAAGCATCAGCTACACATTTCAGAAATTATTTTGTCACTTTGACTTAATTTTTACACCATTTTATATTAGCTGTTACATAGAGTAGTATCATATATGAAAACGTGCGCAATTTCATGTAAGCTAAACCTTATATTCTAGTAATATTAAATCATTTACCTTTATTTTGCAACAAATTGAAGTCTCTTAGCACCAATATTTCGATTTATGGTGAATTTATGAAAAAAAAATTTTTCCTTATGTCCGCGCTGTAACTCATCTGAAAAAAATCAGAAATTTTTTTGTCCGATTGTCGTAATGTTTGCACCATTTTAAATTAGCCATTACATAAAGTTTTTATATATAAAATGTGCGCAATTTCATGGAAAATACAACAAAAAACAAACCCATGGTTGTAGCTTTTATCAGTTTTGAAATATTTTTCATATAAATAACGATAAGTGCCAAAATTTCAACCTTCAGTCAACTCTGACTCAACTGAAATGGTAAAAAAACGCAATTGTAAGCTAAAACTATTATATTCTAGTAATATTCAATCATTTACCTTTATTTTGCAACAAATTGGAAGTCTCTAGCAAAATATTTTGATTTATGATGAATTTATGGAAAAAACATTTTCCTTACGTCCGCGCGGTAACTCTTCCGAAAAAATCATAAATTTTTTTCGTCTGATTATCATAATGTTTGCACCATTTTAAATTAGCCATTACATAAGTTTTTATATATCAAAAATGTGAGCAATTTCATGCTGAATACAACAAAAAACAACCCTTGGTTGTAGCTCTTATCAGTTTTGAAATATTTTCACAATAAATAACGATAAATAGAAAAAATTCGACCTTCTGTCAACTTTAACTCGACCGAAATGGTAGAAAACTCCAATTGTAAGCTACAACACTTACAGCCTAGTAATATTCAATCATTACTTTCATGTTTTGCAACAAATGGGAAGTCTCTAGCTCAATATTTCGATTTATGGTGAATTTTTGAAAACGGCTTTTTTTTACGTCCGCGCGTTTACGAAGTTCATGCATCATATTGTGATAATATTTTCTCTGTGTTGGCTTTGATTGTTTTACAATTTCTTATATACCAAAATAATTGCAATTTAGTGTACAATACAACGAAAAAATAATTAACTCATTAGCTTTAACCGTTTTGCTCACAGCCCAATTTCTATACAATTATATATGAAATTTTTTTCGCGCTGTCATATATTCCAATATTTATATATGATAATGATTTTTTTTTTATTTCTGATGGTTGCATACTAAACTTCAGGCAATGACAAAAAAAGGAGCCAAAAAATGAACTCCTAATCTGAAATTAAGCGTGCTGTGATTTAAAAAAAAAAAAAAAAAATTTTATTCCGCTTCGGCGCTTGCTCGTGAACGCCATCGGCATATGGGAGACTTTCGGAAATATCAGCTCGGCGTTTAAGGGTTAACTCTTAGTGGTGTGTGGCAGTATAGGCAAGGGTGGCCTTCTACTTAGGGGGTAACTTTGCAGTGAGGGAAGTGCTCCGATGGCTAGCAAAGCATGATAGGTGCCTGCCCTTGCCATGCCCCAGCACCAATGTAAAAGCAGCCAGATAACACTGACACCCACACTGAAAGTCATGACCCATCCACCGAGAGTGGCTGTTCTGATATCCTTAGTTTTGTTTCAAAGTAGGCAAAAAGCACTCCACAACACAGTCTCAAAAATGAAGTCCATATAAAACGGATGACAATATGTTTAAACTGAGGAAGAGACGGAATTCCTGAAAAACTCCAACTAGACAGACAGCTCTCTATACTACTTCTGAGCTGGGGAGCACTACTGGATGCTTGAAGCAAGAGCTAGAGCCAGACTGTCGCTGGCGCCAGATGAGTTGGCAGACACTCAGAGCATGAGTTGCAAAGGAGCCGAGTGCCAGACAAGTTAGGAGCTCAGGAGCTGGCTGACACTAGGAGCATGAGTTAACACCAGAGGAGCTGGGCATCAGGCAAGTAGGAAATAGAGAGATATTAGGTGCTCCTGGAAGTCAAGGACCATAACAATCCAAACGATGAACAGATCTAGGTCTTGGATGGGACCCTGAATTTTCCTGCTCAGAGATTGCACTTCTACTATGTATGGCCAAAAAACCTCTCTGACCCTGCAGAGTAAGCCGTCAAGGTAATGGAAGACTTGGAAAGGGTATTCTTTCCTTGAAAGAAAGAGTGGCCCCTCTTTAAAGAACCTGAACAACCCAAGATTCTGCCCCCTGTGACTCCATTCCTCCCAAATTGGTGCATTCTGGCACCGACAGGAGAGTGAAGGACTGGACTCACTTGGAGGAAGACATAAAGACTTCTTAAATGACTTCGAAGAGGGCCAAAGGTTGGAGAGGGGTCTCACTTGAGGATGTGATTTTCCTCTTTGAAAGGGTTGTTGCAGAGGTGAAAAAACCTTGGCAGGAGCAGCAGAGGTTGCTGGGGGATGCTTAGTCGACTGAGTTTAGGAAGTCATGCATCGACTTCTTGTGTAGGACAGACTGAACCTCCTTCTCAGTGTCTTGAGGGAACAAATGCGACTTATCGAGGGGCGAAAACAACAGGGCCCTCTTCTGAGTAACTGTCACCCCCTTAGTGGTGAAAGAATACCAAAGTTCTTGCTTTTAGGGATCCCCATAGTGAAAGGTGAGGCTAACTCGTCTGAACTGTCTCTAACCACCTTATAGGTGCACGAAAGAACACCTAACCAGTCTGAAGAGAGGTCCCTGGAAAGTACTGGGCAGTCCTTAGTCTCGGCTAATGCACAAATTGTCCAGTCTATGACACTGAACATTTCCAACACCTTAAAAAATATTCCTCGCGACTAGATCCAGCTCAGTCGAAGAGAGGAAAACCTTGGCTGAAGAAAAGGCAGCACAACGAGTTGCACTGACCAAGCCAGAGAAGTCCCCCTGGGAGGAGGAAGACACTCTCAAGGAGGGAGCCTCCCTGGTGGAATAGAAGTTAGAACACGAACAGGCAGGAGCGTTGTCATGATCTGGATCTTCATCATCACCTGGAATGGAAAATAGAGTTTAGGCTAAAGGCTAAGCACTGGGACCTATGAGGTCATTCAGCACTGGAAAGGGAATTGAGAGTAGGTAGGTTTGAAAGGTGAAACAGGAGAACCTTGCAATTGCACTATGACACAACTGTTAGGAGAGGGTTGATAGCAGGATGGTAGAAAGATATGAATGTAGGTACCATAAAAGGAATGAAAGGTGTTGCAATTAGGGGCCGAAGGGATGTTCCAAAGAACCTTTAGTTATGCCTACAGTGAACCCTAAGAGGTGCATTGATAGCACTAGCTCCATACCCAATCTTCCAAGTGGCGGCAAATAGGGGAGAGTGAAGGATCCCCTTCCGTTGTGTCGGTGACGATGGACGAAGAGACAGTGGTGCCAGGTGCCCAACAGCTGGTGCCAAACTACCAACAACTGGTGCCTGGTGAGGGTATGGAAAGCTCCAGGTGAGGCATGGAAAGAGCCGAGCGAGTTAGTGCTAGGGGGCCTGGTGCCTCAGATGGCGGTGAGTGCCTGGATGGAGACTGGCACTCGGCAAAATTCACCCGATACGAGAGAGGTCCGAGAGCCTAGGCATCAACACCTGGCGCTCATCAGAATTGTTAAGATCCCAAGTCGACTGCCAAAAGTGAGCTGGAGGCAAGACAGTGTAACTGCAGGAGGGTTGAGGGCTATGCCCTGCATCCCTATACATACCTCTTGAAAGGCAGTTGAGAACTGTTGGTGACAGTAGAATGACTCTTCTGAGGCTGAGAGGCTGAGGAAAAATGCCACTGGTTCTTCCTATCCAGGAACAAACCATCCGAATTCGTCAACACTGGAGCATTAAATGAAACGCCTGTCTAGTGGCTGACTAACATTACACCTCTAAAAAGACACCTTGCCGACACCTGGGAAGAGAATACAGTACTAGACCCTGTTTTTCAAGGGGATGGGTACCAGACCCCTCCCGAATAGCTAAAATCTGCAAATACTTAAAATGCTTCGAACTGAGTATTTTGATAGTTAAAACACAAAACAAATCTCTAAAAATGCTAATACCCGAGTTTTTTAAGTTTTATCACAAAAAGTGCATTTAGTAATGAAAATACAGTTATTTGTGAATATTTCTCAGTGAAAAATGCCACAAGTAGGTGAATTTTTCATGAATAATGGGTACATGTATACATGTACGATCTATAGGAAAATGCATGAATAGGAGAGCCCGCGAATAGCGGGGGAGGGCAACTGTTGTGGGGCAACCCCCTCAGACTCCTTTCAACTGCCAGTAAGTTTTCTCCCCAGTGCGGAGGAGCAGGACAGTGACTTTAGGTCTAGAGATCTGAAAAGCCAGATAGCCACCTCCTCACTACACATCCACCAAGATGCCTTTTCAGTCAGTCTGTCGACATCTAGGAACAGGCTATAGGTTCGACCAAGGGACCAACTATAGGGGGCAACCACCTTGGATTCCCTTCGACTGCCAGTATGTCTTCTCCCCAGTGTGGAAGAGCAGTAGGACAGTGACTTAAGTCTAAGAATCTAGGATCTGAGGGACTAGATAGCCACCTCTTCCACCTAACATCCAGTAAGACGCCTTTCTAGTGGCTGTTTGTTGAACCTGGGACTGGTAACAGCCTCGACTGAGGGGGTCACTACCCGTAAACCCCCCAACCTCCCTTGGACCTCAGGTATTTCGTCCTTCTCCACCCAGTCGGGGGAGGGGGATGAGTAGCCACCTCCCACATGGCACAACACCTTACTGTTGTGTTACATGGATAAATTCATAACTGAAATAAAAGGGTAGCAAAGGTGTGGAAAGAATTGAGGGAGCCATGTGTGGGAGCAAATGAATAAGATAGGAATAAGATAGGAGGGCCAGTAGTAGGAGAGAACTAGTGCCAGGTGGACATGAGCTGAGGTGGGGAAGGGAGGTGGAAGGCGGCCAGAGGCAGACAGAGGTAGGTGGCGGCCACTCCTGTGCACGTGTTGGCGGGTGGAGGCTAGTGGTGGGCACTTCACTGTTTTGGGAATCTTGGTTACTGCTTAATTTCATGAAAAATAATCGATCATTAATTGATTACCAATTACTTTTTATATTTTTATGGCAATTTTTGGTATCTAGGTATACAAACATGCATGAAATGTATGAACAACTTTAGCATTTCATAAATTCAGACATGAATGTATCGTATAAACTTGTGTAACACACGATCTTGCATATCATGCAACCCCCAAAAATTCACCCTAAAACGATGATTTGATTATGTATATCAAGTAACATGCGAGTTCAATTTTTGAGACCAAATTAAAATAGGCCAACCTCTTTTCCTCCTGTTTATCTATCCCATTTTCTAGTTAGGCTACCCCTTTTCCTCCATCTCTTTATCTATCCCATCTTCTATTCAAGTTAAAAAGAGTAAAAGAGAAAGCTAAAAGTATCGTCAGTAATATTATACTTGTTGTGTAAATGCAAACAGCCAGAAACAGCTGATTTGCTAAGAACAACTGAATCTGATAACTACAGTGGTTTGCTTGCATTTCAACCATCGTATGATAGTAAAAAATTACCGTAGTTATGTTACAAATGACGTTAAATACAATAGGACTGTATATTTTTACATTACTATATCCTTATTTACTATGGAGAAAAGATCGGCGAGGGCATATACTGCTAAATCTAAGCTGCTAGTTGTAGCTGAACCTGAGGAAAGAATGTTCATCTGCTAACGACTTATCGTGCATTGGCAAAATGGAAACTTCGGTATAGCACCATCAAACTTGACTGTAAACAAAATTTGAGAGAAGCATGTTTTAATAAAAAACTATTTGGCATGAAAGAACACATTTTACTGTTCTGTCACTCCGATAAATGATAAATATGTAAAGCTTGTAAGTATTCTGATGAAATCAAGTGAAAATATCAAATGTAATCTCTTGATTCTTTTATGCAATAAACATGCCCTCAGCATCTACTAATGAAAAAAATAACTAAATTTCACTCACAACGATATGAATTAAGTATATTATAACTTGAAAACACTTCATATAACGTAAAATAACCTTGTCCCATATCGACAGAGTATCTCGAGATTCATTTGCACTAACTAGAAGCACGAAAAAAAACTCTGATTTTACTTCCTTAAAAAAAAAAAAAAAAAAAACTTACCTCGCAATCGTCTTCACTGATTTCCAAACCAAAACACTGATTGCTATTTTTGTATTTTATAATACAACAATAGTAATATGAAAAAATACTAACATATTATTGCATGCAGTGAAGTAAAGCATAATTTTTTTAAAAGATCCATGGAAAAAAATGCATATTCATTATGTTGTACCTTATCAAACAATACTAGTATGTAAATATTACATACGCTAACTTTATATCTCATGTTTGATGAAGACCGCCCTTAAAATTAGCTCAAAAAATTAGGTCTTCAAAGTCGCATGATACACGAGTATATACAGTATTTCAAGATAAACATAATTGTGTGAGTACCTTCTAAAATAAAAGATAAATTTATATAAAAAGTAATTTTCGCACTAAATTATCAAAGCAAATCCAACTCTAATATTGTAGAACAATTGCCTTTATTCTCAAATTAGTGATAACAGAAAAAAAACGAAATATTTACAAGTAATAGATTACTCAAAAAGAAATCATTACTAGAATTTTCAGGAATAAATCATAGTGCTTGTTCGAATTGTGCGATTCCCCTTTTATTTGATCGCTAGTTTCCTCAAAATAGATTTTCAGTATCTGCGAAGCCGTTCAAAGTCTGCGAGTCATGCACCGCACAACGCTATCAAATTTATTGTCTTTTCAAGTATTTCAGATGCAGGGAGTTTGCTGGTATCTGAGAGAAGGGGTGGGGGGAATGCTTGGAGGAAAAAAACTATTATTCCTCCAAAGGGGAATTGCGGAGAGAAAGTTTTCCTGCTCAGCCATTAGCTAAGACAGAAGGCTCTGCCTCACGCATTTGTGACGTCATAGCGCAGTGTGTATGAATGATCGGTATCATGATCATCTCCATACGTATTTTTAGATTTGCGAAGTGTATTCTGATCTGCATCATGTATGCCTCTGCCTAGAAGTCGAAAGAGGAAGACCTATTTTCTCGAAATTAAAAAGCTAGGCCCTTAAGTTAAAGACGAAGAAGGAGTAACTTCCATTTGGCAGTAGTCGAGAACTGAAATGTCATTGCTGAATGAAATAAGATTTTTTTTATCTAGGTTAACTTGTTTTGATTAACTTTTGGCATTTGATCATTTATTTTTTCTATTGTTGAAATAAGTTTTGACGAAAATGAATAGTAAACAGGATTGAGAAAGAGAGAGAGAGAGAGAGAGATGAGAGGAGAAGAACGAGAGGAGAGAGACGATGAGAGAGAGAGAGAGAGAGAATTGTTCGATCTAAACTTTTCAAGAAACTGTCATTTCATGTTGAATTTTGAATTTTTATCATTTCTTTTAAAGAAATAGTAATTTCTTATCAAATTTTGAATTTTCATCAGTTCTTTTTTTATCGTAGTATAAATTTATATGAAAATGATTACATAGTGAAACGTGCCGACAAAAGAAAATAGACAGGTGCTCATAACCGAGTTTGTTAGGCCTAATGGGAGTGAAGACACGCATGATCCACCAGTACCAGAAATGGTTCACAAAGCCTTCCTTCTGCTGAAGAAACTCTTCATGGCGGATGCGATAGAGAAGTTTGAAGGTTTTTTTGGCAGAGGATAGGTAGAGGAAATTCCATCCAATAGGTTTTTTTAAAGGAAATGACTATCGTACAGTACACTTGCACCCAATGGTGGCATTGTTTACGTGTGGGAGGTTTCACCCATCCTGTGTGTAATTCTAAACTTTTTTGTTTTCAAGTTATTAAAACCTTTTTAAATGTTGTTTTACTTATCACAAGAACAATTCAACAATTAGAAAAAAATTACAGTATAGTACATTGAAAGTACTGAAAATGGGTAGTATAAAAAAAAGTTTGACTGGGTGAGTTGCCTTTGCCTTGGCCCTAATGGAATTATTCCCATAAGGTATTTGTTTCGAATTATGTGAATTTCCAATTCTGCGAGGCCGTCGATCGACCAAATTCTCGCATAATTGGGGACCGTACTGTATAATCGAATCCAATAACCAATTATGCGCATCACTAGATGAGGCAAGTGGCCTGCGCTCCACTCTACACCGCCATGCGAGCTGGAGATTAGGAACTAAAGATGTGGAACATTCACAATTGTGTGACACCAGCAAAATACTTCCTTACACCAGGGCCATGCAAACCTTCTCTGAGCTGGTACTTGATACTCGACTGACGAGAACTTTTCCATCTAAAGCCCACCACAGCAAATATTAACATCATTCTCCCCTTACTACGTTCCAACCCCTACACTTTTTAGTTCTCTGCAAAGAAAAGTGATGAGTATCACAGCTTGGTGAACTAAACAAATTACAAAAGTTTCAGCTTAATTGTAAACATCTGACCAGAAAGAATGTCATACATTCAAGAATTACTCTAAGGTAATTATTTACTGGCTACTTACTAATAGCCAATGGCTGGTAAATAAATCCTAAAAGCAAGACTTTGGCCTAAAGGAATGATGTAACATCAAGAATTACTTTAAAGGTAATTATTAACCAGCGACTTGCATGTAGCCTAAGCCCGGTAAGTAAATCATATATGTGAAAGTTTTGGCCTAAAAGGACGGTGTAACATTCAAGAATTACTTGTAGGTAATTATTTACCAGCAGCTTGCGAACTGCCTATGCCCAGTAAATAAATCATGAATGCAAAAGATTTTGGCCTAATGGAATGACATTAGTATATTCAAGAAACTACTTTTAAGGCACTTATTAAATGGTGACTTGCATGTAGCCTAAGCCTGGCAAGAAAATCATTAATGCAAAAGTTTGGGCCTAAAAGGATGGTGTAACATTTGAATTATTATTTTTAAGACAAAAATATTCCTGGCGACTGCAAGTAGCCAGCTTGTTGATAATCTGAATTAAAGTAATAACAAAAAACCAAAGACAAGACTCATCCATCTCGAAGGCCATGAAACATTGGTGGTTGTGGTAATATGTACAGGCAGTCCCCCGGTTATCGATGGACTCGATTAATGGTGATCAGGTTTTATGGCGCTTGTCTAGCGCCATAAAGTTGGCGATTTATGGCGCCATAACAGGCCAAGTTTTGGTTATTGGCACCCTTAACCAAAACTTGGCGCCATAAATGCCATTAATCACCAAATTTCGGTTATGGCGGTTTTTGTTATCAGCACCCTGCTGAGAATGGAACCCCTGCCAATAACCAGGGGCTGCCTGTACTACCATAATCCGGGGATGTAACCAGAAACTAAGAAAAGGCTGCTGTAAGCACTTGATGTCTAGTTGAGAATGGCAGAAAACAGAATGAGGTGTTACCCAAGTCATTCCTAATACTATTGCTGTTACGGGCAGCACTGTACACCTACACTGAGCAATCAAAGCACTAGAGGCAAAATTTGAATTTAGGCTGCCATATGTGGAAAACTATAGCTATGGAATTAACTGGGTAAGTCACTTAAACAAACCCTGTTTTATAAAGTGGTTAATTCACCTAAAATTTATCGAAATGAAACAACAGTGGCAACAATAACAATAGCAATATGTAACACTGATACACAGTATCACAATGTTAATAATTAAAGTCAAATGGAAGATTATTGATGGAACCTCACATAAACATTGGGAATAAGTTATAATATAAAAGAAAGACCTATGCTAGTGATCGTTACATGTACTTACTAAATATGATATTACATACATACTTTTTGCAAAGCTAAACATCGTACCTATACTGACTAAAAACAAAGTCCTTTAAATTAATAGGGAAAATTACCACTCATGTAATTTACATTTGAGGAGTATCAGCATAGATTTCTTATGTTCATCTATTTCCAACATGTATGCTGTATTTATCTTAGCTGGTTAGTACATTTAAACAATTTCATTTGCTTGCACTTTACAGTACAGGTTAAGGACCTATTATATTTTCCTCTTCTTAAATAATTTAATTTTATTATACATAATACAAATGAAATTAACTTTTTGAAACCCTCAAGATAATTTTATTTTTCACCGCTGTATCATTTAAGCTAACAAATATTTTTTCCCAAGCCCAGAGAGAGAGAGAGAGAGAGAGAGAGGAGAGAGAGAGGAGACAGAGAGAGAGAGAGGAGAGAGAAAGAGAGACGAGAGAGAGAGAGATTTACCTGTCTGAATTCGTGAATGTGATTCAGTAGTGATATACGGGGGAAGGAACTTCATTATGTAAGACTGCCAATGTCGAAGATGAATTTTGCTTGACAACTTCCTCAGGGGAGATAATGCCATTTACAGCAGGTAATTCCTTGGCATCTGTTGAGTCCTTAGTATCTTCAATCTGAAAGGAATTATATTAGATTTACATTAATCAGCACTTGAAAATATACTTAAGATGGAAATGATACAAAAAAAAGTCATGTTTCATATATCCACACCTCCTATTTCATTTACAGTACAATGCTTGACCAGGCACAATGTTAACCAGGGATGGAATCATCAATGAAAAGGTCTTACCCAAGAATATATTTAACTGAGGAAACTTTCTTATTCATGGTATGACTTGTCATTAGCTTACTTGCAGTTGGAACAGCTGCAGGAAAATACCAATTGAAAGGGCTGAGAATAGGTGACTGTTGTAAAATTAACATTTGTATTCACAGGCTTTTCCTATTGTATTAGGTCCTGATGGGTTTGTACTTCCTGTGATACTTCCTTCTATTGATAGGAGGTTCGGGATAACACAGCTCCTCGATGCTGCCATACGAAGGTCAAGTGGCTCCTCGGTATACAAATTTAATTCATTTCCAAATTACAATTTGTATACGGTAATACCCTGAACTTATGCTAGGTTAGGTTCCAGACGCCCTCGTGCAAGGGGAATTTTTGTGTAAGTTTGGCACAGCCTCTATAAATGCTAATATATGCTTACTTCTAAAATTTGAACACTAAATATGACCCTAATCAAGCTTCCTAAGTACTAGGCTAACTTTCAAGTAAAATTAAAGTTAGTGTCATTTCATTTAAAAGTTAGCTTAATACATTACCCTTAAAAATAGAAATAAATGGTTGGTAAAAATATGATAGTTTGTGAAGATTAAAGTACTATTCCTCTCTTCTTTGCTCCTTCCAAATGATCTATTCTTAGAAGTCTTCTCAACCTCGTTTTTAATAAATTCTTTATTCTGCCTCTTTCTCTTTGTTCTGAAATTCCTTTTCATGAACAAACAGCGCTTTTTTATTTGGACTATTATAACTTTTAGTTGTGACGATTGTTTTAGAACGGTGCATTTACAGTTCTACATGGTAAAGGTAAAATTATTAGACATTTAAAATTATCTACTGCTAATTATGAGAGAGAGAGAGAGAGAGGAGAGAGAGAGAGAGAGAAAGAGAGAGAGAGAGAGAGAGAGAGAGAGAGTTACATAAAAATAATTGACTTGCTAATGGCAGCACCTCCCCCACCTGTCACATTAACTTGACATATTTGACAGCTCTGGCTTCGAGCTTCTCTTTAAGTTAAGGACAAGACGAGGGAAACGATAATTTTCATATGCATTTCGTAATTACAGTTTTTATTACAAGTATATAAAAGTACTTTTTTATTATTATTATTATTATTAATAACATAATTAAAAGAGTGAAATGGAAAGGTAATTTTGCTTTTTTAAAATGCAATTACACACAAATTTAGTAATTACAGTTATATTATTAGTATTATTATAATTACTATCATTTAATCTAATGATTACTTAAAAATATTAATAAACATACACACATTTACCATTCTCTCTTCTCAGAGAGAGAGAGAGAGAGAGAGAGAGAGAGAGAGAGAGAGAGAGAGAGAGAGAGAGAGAGAGAGAGAGAGAGAGAGAGAGAGAGAGAGAATTTTTATTTAATGTTATTTACTTTACATATAAAAGCTTGAAAACCTATAAATTACATAAAAAATGACACACTTTTGCAGGGTTTCTCGAGGATACGAAAACCTTGTGTTTGCAACTCGCTCATAATAATTAGTTAGGTTCCAATGAAAAGTTGGTGCTACAGTGATTTGTTGCAACTCGAATCATGTAAGATTGAGGTATTACTTTGTATGTAATTGCTTGGAAAGTATATGTAAAATCTTTTTTTATCATAAAAGTGTCATATTGTGCATGCACTTGAAATAATTGTATTAAAGTGGGTACAATTGGTGGATTTTGGAGTATGGACAAATAACATAATTGAATTCCCATTACTCCTTACGGGAAATATTCGGATCAATATATGAACATTCCAATACGTACAGTACTGGGAACTGGTGGCGCAGCATCGACGTCAAGCATGACATCCACCAAGCACCAGTGTAAATAGGGAGTTATTATGAGAAAATTGTCTGTATGGATAGTTTCACCCACAATGGAAACCACCACTACCCATTGGAACCAGAAAGTAAATTTATTTAGCAGACCTCTATCAATGGTTGCACTAGAGACAATGATGGAGAGGACCAAGGAGTTTAATGCTTGCAACGTACAGACCTCAGCTGAGTTTAATATGATCCACACTCAAAACAAGTAGTATGTGGATACTATTGAAATATTCTTTGTCTGTATGGACAATAAAATCATAAACATCCATAGATAACAATCCTCCTACTATTTGCAGGCAACGGACACACAAAAAACTTGAACAATTGTGGAAGTACACGCTCAATTCCTCCTTCCTCCAAGATGGGACTGCTTGATATGGAAATATGCCCTATAATAACTAGAGCTACTTCTAGATAGCAAGCAACAAGCTGATTGGTACAGTCTGGATACAAAAGATATTAACTTGATTATTTGCAAAAGAAATAAAATTACCCTGATAAAGAAAAAAAGTTAATGAACAAAACTACAACGTGATTCATAGTTTTTATATGTGATTTTTTAAAGATTATATAAGAGGCTGTATCAGAGGGAAATTACATAATATCATCATACATTTGTGTTTGGCTCTAAAGACTGACATAGGAAATGGAGGTGGAGGGATGGGGTGGGGGGGGGGGGGGGTGGTGCAGGAAGGAATGGAGGGAGGAGTTGTTTGGAAGGTAGAGACGAGGAACTATCAAAGCATGTATAGTTTCATTAATGATTTTCTCCTATTCCTAAACCTTTTGAAGCTAGTTCAGTTTTCCCATTAAAACAGTAAATAATGTTGCTATGACGACTGAAAATAAATATCGATACATTTCTGCAAAATCACATTGATAAATGAAATAAGAGAGAGAGAGAGAGAGAGAGAGAGAGAGAGATGAGAGAGAGAGAGAGATAGGAGAGAGAGAGAGAGAGAGAGAGAGAGAGAGATATTATTTACATAGAAGTTCAAATGTATGATTTGGATGTAAGGGTGCCTCTGATTGGCTTATTGCGATTGAGGCATTCACAATATTAAGAGACCCCAGAGCTCCAAGTCGCAATTTTTTTTTTTTTTTTTGCTCTAAAGTCTTCTAAAAAATTGTACTTTACCATGGAAAAGCGTATATTTGCATATGTAGAACTCCAAAGTGGTAGAAAATCCCATTATCTAACAAGGGTGGTGATATGCATGTTTGAAAATGCCAATTTACAAAAGCGTTTTCTCACGATTTTTTTTCTTTCTAATCAGCCCCTGGAGACCCTTAATATTGTGAACGCCCCTCAATTATTATAGGTATTAATTCGTCTACTGACATATGGAATGAGGCTCATCTTTCTTGTGTACATAATCAAAATATTTTCCTTTGAATATCATCCACTCTACACTGAAAATTCTGTCAAATTTGTGTAATTCAATCCAACAGAGGAGGAAAAGTAGTTCCATCTTGAACAGCCAACAGTTCTGTATAATCGTTATCAGAAAAGAATCAAAATTTTGTTTTTGTTAGTAGTATATAGATGAATAAAAATTACTGGAAATATTGAATTCCCAACAGATAGACAGGAGTTTGTATATGATAATTTTATGAAATACATTGGTGACGCTGATAGGAATTCTATTTTTTACACATACTTTGTAGCAGTTGTCAGATAACATTTTTTTAGCTCATTCGTCATGGCCAAGAAATAAAGGATGTCTACCCAAGAAGAAGGAATAAGAGAGGCCAGCTAAGAACAAAGTTTCCTTTCCAGTGACTGCTGCTGAGATAACTCTGACAACTTTTAATACAGTTATTTTTACTATTAACATCATCTTATTATGCCACAATTTTTATCATAATTATCAGCCACTGACTGATGCTAAATGCTCTTTTACTTTCAAATTATACTTAGTTGAATATTATTTACATCATGGTTACTGTGATGCATATCTTTTTTGTTTATTATTTACAAAAACTCTTAACTAGCCTAAAATAAAATATTAATTTTTCATTGTTGCACACAAATTTCATGTCTTTAGTCTTTGCCAGTAACAACTAGTTATACTTTTAAAAACGAAAAATAATAAAAAACAACAATACGGTATTCATTTACGTGTTGGCATGTGTATAAGGGATCAATCACCAACACCAAGTATTTGAAGTGCAATTGCTATTAAAGCTAATATTTGCATCTCAGATCCAAGCCTTGATAGAAGCTTCAAGTGGCCATCTCTCTCTCTCTCTCTCTCTCTCTCTCTCTCTCTCTCTCTCTCTCTCTTCTCTCTCTCTCTCTCTCTCTGATTTGGACGTTATAGGAGCAAAAGTTAACGAAGATAAGTATGGTGTTTTGATTAAGTAGTTCAACTATCCCTACCTTTTCTTCCCGAACAACCTCTACTCCCTTCCAACCTGTCTCCCTCCCTACTTTATATGTCTAAAACTGAAAAAATTTATTAGGGCATACACATACCCTTCATGCCTACGCACTGCAAATGTTCTCAATGACAAAAAAATACAGCAGGTGTCCTTATGCATAACTAACTTCCAAATGACAAGATTTGTAAACACCACTACTATGAGATTCAGGGTCTTTGTAACACGGTTTTTTGGACTTTGCTCCTTTTCAAAGCATCGGATGTAGCTGAAAGTGACATATGTATATTTTACAACCACACAAATTTTGTCAGCATTATCAATAACCTAAACCCGATAGTTTTTAATTTTTACAGAGTAAAAATGATCTAGCCGAAGCCATGGCCAATGATTACGAGCCAAGAGTTGAAAAACATTCATACGTAAGCAAGGTTAAACAAACGCCTTTTGACTAAATGTTGCCCCGCCATCCACCAGACAGAAATTCCATCGGCTCTGAAACCCAAAGACTTATGAATGGCGGAACGATACATAGATGTGGGTGGGGTTATCAGTGCTAGCGTAGTAATACTACTGTAGCAGTAGTGCCGCAACAGTATAGCAGTAATATACATGAATTAAACGTTTAGGCCAACTGCTGGGATCCTTGAGGATCATTTAGCACTTCTTACAACTACTCAAGAAATTAGTTTTATAGCCAAGTTAAATTTTCTAATCCAACAATGCCCATGGTAGCCTTCAGTGTTATCCTGAATTATAACGAGGCCAAAGTGGGTGGAGCCTCATGAAGTCACCATTCTGACGATAATTTATTGGTTGAAGGGTTTAAAGCCAAAATTACGCAGTGGTACCGGCTATTTTTTTTCAGTAAGTAGGTATATAGTCAATGAATAAAAATTGCTTGACATTGGATTATAGCAGTTATCAAAAATCAAGCTTGTCTACTATGTTTTTGGTAATTACCAACTATTCCCTACATCTTGTCAATCTGATTGTGACCTATAAAGTAGACTGTAATTTCTTTGGAAACTTATTTTGGGAGTTAGACTAATAATCAAAGTGTTTTTGTATTTATTAACATATTTTTGTTGGTTTGTTCATTATGACGATTATAGTGGAGAGGTTCCAGAATTTAATAAAGGTGTACTGCTTTGCTTGTATTTAAATTTGTATGTCATTGTTGCCAGAGGTTTAGCCTTCGTTACGTATAGCCAATCATCCATCGAGAAAGAGGAAAGAAATGATATCATAAGTTACGTAACGATATTGCGTTCGAACTTTTCTCTGAGTAAGTTGGCCCGTCTTCAAAAAAGGTCACTTTTACATTATAAGTACCAAATTTATTCAACCTACGTAGTGCAGAATACACTCAAAATTTGTGTGATATAATATGTATTCTGAATAAGCGTTATATTTATGAAATGCATAGATAAAAAGTTGTTGCGAAAAAAACCGTGTTACAGAGGCCCTGAATCTCATAGAAGTGTAATACCCATAGGTCTAATTATACAACTAAGCATTTTAATAATGAGCTAGATCTTTATTCTGTTATGTAGCACATAAAATAATAGTTCTGTTATCAAAATTTAAATTGTCAATGTATTTATGTGTCACGGTCTGTAATATCTTGAGAATATAAAACATGTCTACACAGAATATGTACCTATTATAAAGCATATTTCTTTGGCACAAAATTATGGGTAAATAAATTCCATTGCACTTCATCTATTAAATGTTATTCCAATTTCTCTTGAAGAAATCCTGTGCTCAGTTTAGCAATTTTAATAAACCCCTGTTCAACTTGCAAGGTTTTCCCTGGTTTTTCAAGATGGCTGCAAGGTCTATAGCAATGCCCACCGCGGCACGAACACCAAATTAATGTAGATAACACCACCTCAAGATATCACTGACCCTCTATGAGTGTATTGAGCACATAAATAGGTTCTGTGATGGAACATCCTGAAAATTAGAACAGGCATCAAAGCCAGTGGTCAGCAAAACCAATTCTGCTAGCATGGGTTTTGAAGTTGAAGAATCCTAAGATCCCAATCAATCCCTTACATACTAGAAAGGATCCTCCATCAGGAGAGAGAAAGGCAACATATCAGCCTCCCTGGAATGCTCTCTGGATAGTAGTCCTTAGCACTTTTATCTAATGATGCTGTACATGGAAAAACCAACAAACCATGATTACATACTTGTACATAGCATCCGAGCACTTGCTGTATGTTCAAAAGTAGCACACACACACAAACACACACACGTGCAACTAACTGAAATTATTTTAAGAACAGCTACCAACCTGAAGAAGACACGACAATAAAAAAAATTATTCCATAGAATCATACTTGCTAAAAACCAATTAGTGAATCGCTCAGGACCACACTTGGAATTTATTGATGGGATCCATAATATGGTATGGCCATCCAAGGGTATTGTGAACATACACACAGCATCATGATTCTTGACCAACCACTTCTCCTAGAGCTCAGTCCCTGATAGGAGGGAAAGACCAGTAGTCTCCAAAATATGAAGGAACATTTGTGAGAAATACAGGAGGATCACCCAGATAGATTCCAACCCATCCCCCCAACACATTAATCCACCATGAGGAAGAAGTCAAAAGGACAGAAGGGAGTAGGTGGAAATCATGTTTCCTACTCACAGTTTGGTTTTCTCTCATTCAAAAACCCTGTTGTGACAATCAAGACGACAGGAACAACAACCGAAGTCTTTGGGCAGAGCTGTGACTTGAGAGAAGAGGAGAGTTAATAATAAGTGTCAGTTTATATCCACAGAAGAAAAAGGAAGAGATGAAGGGGTAGGGAAGCACGATCTTTCTGCGAACCTATTTAAATCCCAAGAATGAATGGAACTACACAAATACGTTGTATATAAAGACAGGGACAGGGAGACATTTTGAACCAATGCACAGCAGCACATGAAAAAATTACTTCAATTAACCACCTTGTTATTAGACTCCAGTGGTCATTTCCAGTTTATTCCAGGAATAACTCTATTGAAAGATTGTTTTTTTTTTTTCTTGAAGGAACAAAAATTTATTATATCCAGTAAATACAAGTGGTTTCTGAAGATTCACTTGACTTATAATATTTGTGAATATACTACATATAAAAAGCCAAACAACCAAGAGAATTCATTCTTTGTGCATTAGTATCTACACAAGCAATACAGTTAATTCAGTTTACTAGATCAAACAAGAGCACTGGATTAAATTTCACTAAATATGATATTGTTAGTATACAATAAAGTTTTGTACATACTTACCTGGCAGATATATACTTAGCTTAGGTCTCTGACGGTCACGACAGAAAATTCAAAACTTGCGGCACACGCTACAGGTAGGTCAGGTGATCTACCTTACCCGCCGCTGGGAGGCGGGTGTAAGAACCAGTCCCCCTTTCTTGTCAGGTTATTTTCTTCCACCTGTCTCCTGAGGGGAGGCTGGGCGGGCCATCAATCGTATATATCTGCCAGGTAAGTATGTACAAAACTTTATTGTATACTAACAATATCATTTTTGTACATGAACTTCCCTGCCAGATATATACTTAGCTGATTGACACCCTTGGTGGAGGGAAAGAGACATATACTACTTAGAAAGTGGGGACAACACATGTTAAAGGAATACATAATATAAACTCTGGTTCTTACTGATTTAGGCAAGAAGACTTGATAGTTACTGTCTATTAGTCTGCGTTGCCTAAAGACGTCTCAGCGAGGGCGTGACCTATGGCTGAAGAAACTCTTTGGGTTCTACCAATGGGAACTGAGTCCACTTACTTGGCAGAATCCAAGCAGGATCTGGTCAATGGGGATCAACCCGCTACATGCCAGAGCCTATCACTACCAATTGCAAGGAGCCTCAAGCACAACCGATCACCTAACCAAATACTAACATTAGTATACGAAAGAAGGAGCTGCCTCCTGCAACCTCCTTCGTACAACCAAAAAACTCAAAACTTAAAACTAACAGGGAAAAAGAAAAAAAAGGATTAAAAAGGATGTGTTTCAGCTCCCTGCCCCAGCACTGAATCACCGATACGTAAGGGGCCTAGCCCAAAACACTTATCATACGTAATCGATACGTCCCTTAGGTAGTGATTAGAGAAGACTGATTCACACCTCCAGTGGCCTTCATAAGGTTTTGTAATGACAAATTCTTCTTGAAAGCCAAAGACGTCGCGATGGCCCGTACTTCGTGCGCCTTGACTTTCAGAAGGTTAACTGTGCTGATTGCAAGAAGTGTGTGCTTCTCTAATAATATTCCTGATAAAGAAATGAGAGTGCATTTTTAGATAAGGCCTACTGGGGTCCCTTACAGAGCACCAGAGATTGCTCTCATTAGCGGCAAGTCTTTTTCTTCTCTGAAGATAATATTTCAGGCTTCTCACCGGGCAGAGATCTCCTCTTCTGTCCCGACTAAGGAGGATAAGCTTTTGATTTCGAAGCTCCTGGGCCACGGCGAAGAAGGGTTTTCATTCTTGGCTAGGCAAAGCCGGAAGAAAAGAGCAAACGCGGAGCCTCCTTGGAAACCTACCTCCCCTTCTAGAGCCTGCAGCTCGCTGACCCTCTTCGCTGACGCTAACGCACAGAGAAAAAGAGTCTTCATCGAAAGGTCTCTGAACGAAGCAGCATGGTGGGGAGGTTCGAACCTTGAGGACCTCAGGAAGAGCAGCACGACATCAAGATTCCAGCTAGGCACTAAGGAGGAGGTTCTTTTAACCGTTTCAAACGATCTGATTAAATCATGGAGTCCTTCGTCCTCAGATATGTTAATCCTCTATGACGAAAAACTGAGGAAAGCATGCTCCTGTATCCCTTGATGGTGGAGACAACCAACCCCGCATTTTTCCCTCAGGAAGATAAGGAAATCTGCAATCTGAGTCACAGGAGGTACTGGAGGAGGAAACTTTATGAGTCCGCACCAGCGTCGAAAAACATCCCACTTCGGACTGGTAGACTCTAGATGTGGAAGGTCTAGTGCATTGGCAATAGCCCTTGCAGACTTTGCCGAAAAGCCCTTAGCTCTGACGAGACTCTTGATAGTCTAAATCCAGTCAGACTGAGAGCGGGGAGGTTTTTGTGAAACCTGTCGAAGTGGGGCTGTTTGAGCAGATCGACTCTTAGAGGTAGGGATCTTGGAACATCCACCAGCCATTCCAGTACCTCTGTGAACCAGTCGTGGGCGGGCCAGAACGGAGCTATCAACGTCATCCTTGTTCCCTCTGACGCTGCGAATTTCCTTAACGTTTCCCCTATAATCTTGAAAGGTGGAACGCGTAAAGATCCAGATTCCTCCAATCCATCAGAATGCATCTATTGCCACTGCTCGTGGGTCTGCAATAGGGGAGCAGTATAGATCTATCCGCGCATTCCTGGAGGTCGCAAATAGATCGAGATGGGGCCTGCCCCCCACGTCCTCCACAGCTCCTGGCATACGTCCGCGTGCAGAGTCCACTCTGAGGGAAGGACTTGATTCCTTCTGCTTAGCAGATCCGCTCTGACATTTCTTTCTCCCTGTACGAACCTGGTGAGAAGCCTTATGTTCCTTTCCTCTGACCACAAGAGGAGCGATCTCGCTGTCTCGTACAGGGAGAAAGAGTGAGTCCCCCCCTGTTTCCGAATGTAAGCCAGGGCTGTAGTGTTGTCGGAGAGTTGATCTGAACATATTTCCCTTTTGCGAGGGGTTCGAAGGTCTGAGAGCTAACCAAATCGCTGTTAGCTCCTTCTTGTTGATGTGCCAGGACACCTGATCCCCCATCCAGGTGCCTGACACTTCTCTCGACCCGAGAGTAGCTCCCCAACCTTTGTCCGAAGCGTCTGCATACAACACTAGGTTGGGTTCCGAACCTGCAAGGAAAGCCTTCCTTGAACAATAGAGGGTTCTAGCCACCAACGTAGATCCTCCTTTATCTCTTGCGAAATCTTGAACGCAAAGTCCAGACCCTGATATTTCCGATCCCAGTTCCTCGTCAGGAGAACTGTAGGGGTCTGAGGTGCAACCTTCCTAGAGAAACGAATTGCTCCAGCGAGGAGAGTGTCCCCAACAGACTCATCCACTCCCTCGCTGTGCATACATCTTTCTCTAGAAAGATGCCTACCTTCTCCAAACCTCGGGTTATCCTCTCTGGGGGACGGATACGCCCGAAAAACCTGAGAAGCCATCAGAATCCCCAGATAGATACGCTCTTGACTGGGGATTAGCTGTGACTTCTCGAAATTCACTAGCAAACCCAGAGAAGCTGCTAGATCCAACGTCACTCGTAAGTCCTCCAGACATTTTCTCCTTGGATTTGGCCCTGATAAGCCAATCGTCCAAGTAGAGGGAAATCCTCACTCCCTCGAGATGAACGCCACTGGCAACGTTCTTCATCAGTCCTGTGAATACTTGGGGGGCCGTGGAAAGGCCGAAGCATAGGCCCTGAAACTGAAAACCACGTTCCCTCCCCACATGAATCTGAGATATTGCGAGAAGAAGGATGGATCGGCACATGGAAAGTAAGCATCCTGAAGGTCCAGCGACACCATCCAGTCCCCTGGGACGAAGAGCTGCTAAGACTGATGACGTCGTCTCCTATGCGAACTTCCTCTTCTTCACAAAAGACATTCAGGGCGCTTACGTCCAGAACCGGTCTCCATCCTCCTGAGTTCTTGGGAACTAGGAACAGACGGTTTGTAGAAACCCGCTGAAAGAGGGTCTTGAACCATCTCTATTGCCTCTTTCTCTAACATCAGCTCTACCGCTAGAGCGAGGGCTTGATTCATTAGTGGGTCTTTGTATTTGGCCACCAGTGCCCTTGGAGTGGTGGTCAAGGGCGGTCTCGAAATGGAAAGGGAATGAGGTTATCCCCTCTTGATGATCGCGAGGGACCAGTTGTCCGCCCCCTTTCGTGCCCAGACATCTGCAAAGTTCAGAAGTCTGGCACCCACAGTTGTCTGGAGGACACCCCCCGAACTATTTCTTGGCCCTAATAGACCGGGAGAAGGTCCTTCCTCTTCTAGGTGGTCTCGAACCTCTGGAGGAAGAAGAGCGAGACGAAGGTCCACCTCGAAAGGGTTCTTGCCTACTTTGAGCCTCTTTCTTCGTCTTCTGCTGAAACGAAGGTTTCGGAATTCCAGCCGAGCGAGCTAGCATATCCTGCGTCGCTTTTGCTGATAACGAGCTGGAGATCGTTAATAGTCTTTTGGGGAAGAGTTTGCCGGGAAAAGCTGTGAATACAGCAAGGAAAAGCTCTCTTGTGCGTGAGAAACCGCCTTGGTAAGAAAAGAGCAGAAAACGGCTCTTCTTTACCACTCCTGCACCAAAAAAGTGAAGCAATTTCCCCGGAACCGTCTCTCACTGCCTTGTCCATGCAAGACAGAACCGCGTGGAGGTCTTCAGGCGAAAGAGTGTCTTGCTCTTGAGTCCTCTTAGCCAACACTCCCAGGGTCCAGTCAAGAAAGTTAAAAACTTCTAGACTCGGAAACATTCCCTTCAGAAGGTGATCCAACTCGCTCATACCCCACGTCGTCTTCGCAGAATTCAGCGCCGAGCGACGTGCGGAATCGACCAACGAAGAGAAGTCCGAGTCTGCAGAAGAAGGAAGAGTTAGACCCAAGGGCTCTCCTGACTCGTACCAGAACCCCATCTTACCCGTCAGCTTGGACGGGGGGAAAAGAAAAACTGTCTTGCCTTCCTTCTTCTTTTGAAAGCAACCAGTCGTCAAAGTTCTTCATAGCCTTCTTCAGGACACTGTAGGCTTCATCTTAACGACTGAAGACTTCTTAGCCGTATTAGTCGTTGAAAAATAAGGACGGAGGAGACGGAGGAGCAACGGCCGAAAGAGACTCCCCAAAATCTTGCAAGAGGAGGTCTGTAAGTCTCTTATACGAAGAAACAAACCGAAGCATCCTTGGGCAAATCTTCCTCCGAATCAGCAACAAATTCTTCCGAAGAATGACGTCTAGAAGCTCTACTGCCCGGAGGAGAGCTAATCCTTGGAGAGCGCCTGTTCGGAGAGCGCCTACTAGGCGAGCGCCTACTGGAAGAAAAACCACCGGGAGAGTGCTTACACGGGGAGCGCCTACCAGGAGAGCGCCTACCAGGAGAGCGCCTCCTACTTGGGGAGCGCCTACTAGGAGAGCGCCTACAAGTGAAGGCCCGTCTGTCGGAAACAGATTCTAAGTCCACAGAAGAGCGTCTGGAAAAGGGAGAGCGCCTATCAGGCTCTCTGCGCCTGCTAGGTCTTGGCGCCTGCCATCCTCAATACGCCTGCCAGGCTCTTGACGCCTGCCACGGGGAGAGAAAACATCCACAGAGAATCCCTGTCAGAAGCGCGGCGCTTACAAGGCTCTGAGCGCCTATCCAATCGGGAGTGATCTAACGGAGGAGAAAACTTCCGTTGCCGCCTACCAGGCTCTTGGCGCCTACTAGGCTCTTGGCGCCTACTAGGCTCTTGGCGCCTACTAGGCTCTTGAGCTACTAGGCTCCGAGCGTCCGTCAAAAGGAGAGAGGCCACCAGGCGAAGAACTCTTCCTTCGCTCCTGACGAAAACTAGGCTCTTGACGTCTGTCAAGCTCTTGACGCCTAACTGAAGAGGAGCGGAAATCCTGAGGAGAGAGCCTGCCTGGCTCCTTACGCCTTACATGCTCACAACTCTTGCTGGGAAGAGAGGAGAGCCTACTCGGAGAAAGATCCCGAGCTTCAGCCTGCACTTCTGACCTCCTACTAACAGGCTCAAAAGCTCTTCTAGCCAAAGGAGATTTAGTCGAAGGAACGTTCTTAGACTTCTTCACCGGAAGTGTGGCGTCCTTTCCGACGATGAGAAGTCCCGGCAATAGACTCCGCTAAAAGCCGCAATCTGCGCCTGCAGACCACCAGGATACGCGCAGGAGATCTCTTAAACTCCTCTACAGGGGACGAAGTCCGAGAGCGAAACAGGAGAAGCGTAGCCGGACGAAATCTTTGGTTTCTCTTGCGTTCCACTTCTGGCTCTTCCGCGAAGGATTCGGGGCTGGAAGGAAGGGCGCAAGGATCCTTCCAGGGCCTCTTGAGAGGGCGAGACGACTCCAATGCGCTCCATCTACGCTAGGAGAAAGCGACGAAGATGACGAGAAGCACTGGCGCAATAACTCCTTCTTGGTTCGATCCAAGGCAGCCTGGGAACGAGCAACAGGAACTGCCGAGGGACGCCTGACCGGTGGGGGTTCTCCCTAACCTTCCTGCGGCTTTCGACTTTCCTCTCCACTGGTCTGGGAGTCTGGAAGAGGTCTTAGGCCTGGAAGCGTTAGTGAGCCGGTCAGACGCACCCTCCACTGCACTAGGGGCACTGCACTGATCACTTGCACTATCATCACTCTTACCTTGTCGAGAGCGAGCAAGGCTCTCCTTACTCCTGATCGAGGCTCTCCCAGAAGCAACTTCCGAAAACGAATCTTCGGTTCAAAGCTGGGCGCAGGGGCTGAAACTGGAGAAGGAACTACTTCTACTACAGGATTCTCAGCGTCAACTTCACTCACCCTCGATCTACTAGAACTCTTTGAAGAAGCCTTGCGCACCCTATCCTTCTCTAACTTTCTCACATAAGAAGAGAGAGCCTTCCAACCATCCTCATCCAAATTCTCACACTCTTTGCAAGGGTTAATAAAAGAGCATTCATTCCCTCTACACGACTCACATCCGAGTGAGGATCTAATGCAGCTTTAGGAAGCCTAACTTACATCCTTCTCAGAACAAACCTAAATAAACTAGGTTTCTTAACTTCAGAATCATCCATGATTATAGATATGTAAGAGAAATCCAAAAGAAAAATCCAAAAAACAGTCCAAAAAAGCGTATGCCAAGCCAACAAACAAAGGGTACTTCACCAAAATCCAAATCGTCGGCAACGAGAACGAATTTTAACTATTCGTAAGGACTGAACAACAGGTGTTGTCCAGCCGCGACAGAAAATAATCTGACAAGAAAGGGGGACTGGTTCTTACACCCGCCTCCAGCGGCGGGTAAGGTAGATCACCTGACCTACCTGTAGCGTGTGCCGCGAGTTTGAATTTTCTGTCGTGACGTCAGAGACCTAAGCTAAGTATATATCTGGCAGGGAAGTTCATGTACAAAAATGAAATTGTTAAGATACAATAAAGTTTTACACATACTTACCTGGCAGATAAATACTTAGCTTATGTCTCTGACGTCCGACAGAATTCAAAACTCGCGGCACACGCTACGGGTAGGTCAGGTGATCACCCCCTACCGCCGCTGGGTGGCGGTAATAGGAATCATTCCCGTTTTCTGACAGAATTTTTCTTCCCCCTATCTCCTGAGGGGAGGATGGGTGGGCCATTAAACGTATATATCTGCCAGGTAAGTATGTGTAAAACTTTATTGTATCTTAACAATTTCATTTTTACACATGCAACTTACCCGGCAGATATATACTTAGCTGATTGGCACCCTTGGAGGAGGGTAAGAGATAGTTACTCAATATGAATAGCAATTCAAAAAACAGGGAAAACAACTTTTGTTGTAGGTACTATAAATAAACTTAAATACCTTGATTCCTACCTTATTGGGCAGAAGACTTCATGAGAACTGTCTATGAGTCTGCTTGCCTCAAGAGTTCCAGTGAGGGTGAGACCTATCACTGAGAACCCTTCTGGATCATGTCAATGGGGGCGAGCCCGCTTACTCCGACAGAGCCTTATTTGGATCATAACCAATGGGGCCTATCCCACTTACAGGTGTAGAGCCTTCACCTTTGTCGTATCAACGGGGACTAACCCTCTTACAAGACAGAGCCTAGGTCCAAAACATTACAAGGAGCATGAAAACAACCAATCTCGACCACCTGACCACACTACTTTGTACACTACGAATTGAAAATGGTACTTTTTCCTGACCACTTTCAATCGACCATAAAAAACAACACCACAAGATTAAATTCCTAATCTATCTAAACTAAGCTAGATTGGTTTCAGCCCCGTCCCAGCACCGAATCCGCAGACACGTAAGGTCCGAGAGAGAAGCACTTATCATAAGTCACACGTACATCTCTCAAATAGTTAGACGCAAACACAGAATTGCATCTCCAATATGTGGATCCAATTAAGTCGTTTAAACGACATATTCTTGTGGAAAGCTAATGAGGTTGCTACGGCTCTGACCTCATGCGCTTTCACTCTCAGCTGCCGAGGTATTCCTCTTCACAGGCAACATGTGCTTCTTTAATAGTTTCTCTGATAAAGAATGCCTGTGCATTCTTGACATCGTTCTTCTCGGATCTCTTACCGAGCACCAAAGGCTCTCTGAGTTTCCTCCCATTTGTTTTTTCCTCTCTAGATAGAACTTGAGGATCCTTACCGGACACAAAGTTCTCTCTATTTCTCTCCCTACCAGGGAAGTCAATCCTTTAACTTCAAACGTCCTTGGCCAAGGCTTAGAAGGATTCTCATTTTTTGCTAAAATAGGGGTTAAATGAACACACTGCAGAATCCTTCCTGAAGCCCACTGTGCCTTCTAAAGCCTGGAGTTCACTAATCCTTTTAGCTGATGCTAATGCAAAGAGAAAAAATCGATTTTCTAGTCAAGTCTCTGAACGTTGAGTTATTGGGAGGTTCAAATTTCTCTGACATGAGAAACCTCAGTACCACATCCAGGTTCCAGCTGGGTGGTCTGGCTGTCTTGGACTTCGAAGTCTCAAATGATTTAATCAAATCGTGTAAATCTTTGTCATCCGTGATGTTTAGCCCTGTATGTCTAAACACCAAGGAAAGCATACTTTTATAACCTTTTATAGTCGAGACTGCAAGGTTACATTTTAGTCTCAAATATAAGAGGAAATCTGCTATTTCCGTCACAGAGGTACTGGAAGAGGATACATTCTGATTCCTGGCCCACCTTCGGAACACTTCCCACTTCGACTGGGTACACGCGTAAAGTTGACGGTCTCCTGGCCCTTGCAATTGCCTTTGCAGCAGCGCGTGAAAACCCCTTCGCTCTGACGAGTCCTTCGACAGTCTGAAGGCAGTCAGACCGAGCGCGGGGAGGTTTTTGTGGTATCTGTCGAAGTGGGGCTGTCTGAGAAGATCGTTCCGTAAAGGAAGGTACCTTGGAAAATCTATCATCCATTCCAGTACCTCTGTGAACCACTCTTGAGCTGGCCAAAATGGGGCGATAGGGTCAATTTTACTCCTTTCGTCAGAACAAACTTCCTTATTACGTTTCCTATGATCTTGAAAGGAGGAAAAGCGTAGCCGTCTATTCCTTCCCAATTTAGGAGGAGGCCGTCTATCGCTACTGCTCTGGATCTGAAATCGGAGAGCAGTAGTTCTCCAGCCTGGCATTCCAATGAGTTGCAAACAGGTCTATGTTTGACCTTCCCCATAGGTTCCAAATTTGATTGCAGACCTCTGAGTGTAGAGTCCACTCCGTGGAAATGACTTGATCTCTCCTGCTCAACAAGTCTGCTCTGACGTTTTTCTCGCCTTGTATAAACCTCGTCAAGAGTGTGATGTTCTGCTCCTTTGACCATAGAAGAAGCTCTTTCGCCTCTTGTACAGTGAGAGGGAGTGAGTCCCCCCCTGTTTTCTTATGTTAGGCTAGAGCTGTCGTGTTGTCGGAATTTACCTGCAACACTGGAGTTTGCGACTTGGGCTTCCCACTGCCTGAGAGCCAGATGCACTGCCACTAACTCTTTCTCTGTTGATGTGCCAGGACACCTGTTCCCCACTCCAGGTGCCTGACACTTCTCTCGGGCCCAACGTCGCCCCCCATCCCGTCTCCGATGCGTCTGTAAACAACACTAGGGAGGGGTTCGGTAACTGCAGCGATAGTCCCTCGTTCAGTCTGCCTGGTTCTAACCACCAGCTGAGGTTTTTTCTTTATCTCTCTGGACAGAGGAAAAGATTCCCACAGATCCTGATTCTTCTGGTCCCAATTCTCCTTCAAGAAGAATTGAAGAGGTCTTATGTGAAGCCTCCCTAGAGAAACGAACTGTTCCAATGAGGAGAGGGTCCCCAGAAGACTCATCCATTCCCTCACGGAACATTGTTCTTTCTCTAGGAAGGTCTTCACTTTTAGAATGCACCGTTCCTGTCTTTCTATGGACGGAAACACTTTGAAAACCCCGAGAATCCATCAGAATCCCCAGATAGACAATGCTTTGCTGGGGATCCATCTGGGATTTCCCGAGGTTCACTAACAGTCCCAGAGACTGAGTCAAGTCCAACGTTGATCAGGTCCTCCAGACACTGATCCCTGGATTGCGAGCGAATCAACCAATCGTCGAGATACAGCGATATCCTTATTCCTTTTAAATGCAGCCAATGTGCTACATTTTTCATCAATCCCGTGAAACTTGGGGAGCTGTGGAAAGACCGAAACAAAGGCGCGAAACTGATATACTTGGCCCTGTATCATAAATCTTAGATACCTTCTGGACGAGGGATGGATGGGTACATGAAAGTAGGCATCTTGGGAGATCCAATGACACCATCCAATCTCCTTTTCTTAGCGCTGAAAGAACTGACGACGTCGTCTCCATCGTGAACGTTGTTTTGATCACAAAGTGATTCAGAGCGCTTACGTCCAGCACTGGTCTCCACTCCCCAGAGGCTTTTGGTACCAGAAAGAGGCGCTGGTTTTTTAAAGGATCTCTGTATCTTGCCGCTAACTCCCTTGAAGTGGATGTTAAGGGCGGTTTTCCCTGAAGGGGATCAGGTATCCTCTCTCGAGGATCGAGAGGGACCAGTTGTCCGCCCCTCTCTGAGCCCAGACTTTCGCGAACCTCAAAAGTCTGGCTCCTACTGGAGTCTGGAGGACTCCTGTCTCACTGTGGCTTCGAGAATGGCCTTCGAGAAGATCTCTCTCTTGAACGGCCTTCTACTCTTAGTTGCGGGTCTTGAGGTTGTTCTTCCTCGAAAGGGCTGTTGGAAAGACACCTTATTCGCTGTTCCCTCTCTCTTAGCCATCGGCACAGCCGGTTTAAAGCCTCTTGGCGGACTGAGCAAGAAGATCCTGCGTAGCTTCTCCGACAGTGATCTGGAAATGTCCCTCACTGTCTCCTGAGGAAAAAGGTATTCCGAGAGTGGAGAAAAAGCAAAGAGGATCTCTGTAATGGCGAAACAGACTTGGAGAGAAACGAGCTATAAACTGATCTCTTTTTTTGAGCACTCCTGCTCCAAAGAGAGATGCTACTTCTGTGGATCCATCCATGACTGCCTTGTCCAAGCATGAAAGGACACTTGATAACACCTCCATAGTCACGAACTCCGGATCTTGCGCTCTTTTTGCTAGAGCTCCTAAGGCCCAATCCATGAAGTTGAAGACTTCAAGTGTGCGAAATAGACCCTTGAGTAAATGGTCCATCTCGCACATTCCCCAAGACGCTTTAGCCGACAGTAGAGAGCGTCTTCTAGAAGATTCTACTAGAGCAGAAAAAATCCGCGTTTGCGGAAGCCGGAAGGCCTAACCCATGGGTTCCTTCGTGTCGTACCAGACACCCGGCTTACCTGTCAATCTAGACGGAGGACACAAAAACACCGTCTTACCTGCCTCCTTCTTAACCAGGAGCCAGTTCTCCAGATTCTTGATGGCCTTCCTCATAGATAGAGTTGGCCGCATCTTGACAAAAGAGGGGGATTTTGCCAACTTAGTACTTGATAGCAGAGATCCCGGAGAAGGAGGATCAGCTGAACACAGCGAGTCCCCAAACTCCTGAAGAAGTAATGCAGAAAGTCTCTTATAATCAGAGACTCCTACTTCTTTCGTCTCTTCCTCCTCCGAGACTTCCTCCAAAAGTTACATTCGGAGAGGGAGACTTCTTCGGTGAAGAAGTCCTGGCAGGTATGCGACTCTTATCCTTCAAGAGCTCGTCCGAAGGAGCCGCCAGTTCAATACCCGAGATATGTTTCCTCGGTAAAGAACAAAACTCCGCTTTACTTCTCTCCCTAGGTTCTTGATACCTACTAGGAGAGGATCGAGAGCCTGAGTTATTAGGCTCTTGGCGCCTATCCGGAGAAACACTCGTTTCTATTCTCGAGCGCCTACTATGAGTAGGGCGCGAATCCAAAGTCAGGATCCTTTCAGGCTCTTGGCGCCTGTGAGGAGAGGCGCTTGCGCCTACTCTTCTGTAACTCTTAGGAGTAGGGAGCGCGCCTGACAAAAGGCTCCTTTCAGGCTCCTGAATCTTACGAGGAGAGGCGTCAGAGCCTACTCCTGATCTACCAGGATTACGGCGCAAATCCCTGGAAAGGCTCTTTTTAGGCTCTTGCTGCCTTTGAGGCGAAGCGCTTGCGCCTACTCTTGATCGTCTTACAGGAGTAGGGCGCAGATCCTCGATTAGGCTCCTTTCAGGCTCTCGACGCCTGCTAGGAGAACGGTAAGCGTCCGCTCTAGATACTCTTCCAGGAGTAGGGTGCGAACCCCTGTTTAGGTTCTTCGTAGAATCTTGGAACCTACTAGGAGAGGCGCTTGACTCCCCTTGAAGAAAGCCTATCATAAGGTCTCGAGTAACTTAACGAGACTCGATCATCCAGGCGTCCTATCGAACGTTGGCGCCTTCTAGAACAATCATCCTTAGAAGGAGAGCCTTTCTCGCTTCTATCTCTCTTAGTAGAGCGCTCTCGTTCTTTCCTACCACTTGCAGAGGAGATCCTACTCCTCGGAGATCGTTCGACAGATACGAACCGATCGTCTTCTCGCAAGGAGACTCTTTCCTTACTCCTACAAGGAGAGGATCTAGCGCCTACTTCCTGCCGCTTTGCGCTATGACTCCTAGCTTCCGAGCTTCTACGAGGAGAATACCATCTTCCCTGTCTCGACGAAGTTTCAAAGGAGTCGTCTACTCTAGGAGGCGAATAGGCTCTTACTGGAGAAGATCGTCTATCATACTCCTCCTTTCTAACCGAACCTCTTGACTGGAAGAGAGGCGTCCTTCCTGCGAGAAGGCTCCTTGCGCCTACTAGTCGAAAGCGAGCCTACTAAAGAAAGAGAGATTCTCTTGGAGGTCTAACAGGAATCTCTTAGTAGATGACCGAATCCCTTCTGAGAGGATTCCGGATCCTTCATAGCCTTCTTAGGCGCAGGAGAATACTCCGGAAAAGGCTCCGGGCTGGAGTCAAGAGCGCCTACTCCTGGAGGTTTCCAGGCTCTCTTGAGAGGGCGCATTTGGAAGAAGAGCTCCATCCTCGTTTAGGAGAGGACGAATCAGAGTCGGAAAACCACTTCCTTAAGAGGCTTTTCCTATAGCTCTCTATAGCAGCCTGGGACGAGTCTACAGGACCTGCTGAAGGGACGCCTGACCGTTGGGGATACTCTACATCCCCCTGCGGCTTTCGACATTCCTCCTCCCCTGGGCATGGGAGTCTGAAAGAGGTCTAGGCCTAGGAGCGATGCGGAGTCGGTCAGACGCCCCCTCCACTGCACTGGGGACACTGCACTTATCACTAGACACTTCACCCTTACCATGGTTTATTTGCTGTTGCAAATTGCGGATTGAAGCTTCCACAGCGGCTCTCTCGGCAGACACATCTGCGGGTTCGCTGCGGGGGGAAGGAGCTGAAACCAAAAAGGAAGATGGGCGAAGCTACTACAGGGTTAGAAATACTATCCTGTTCCGCAGAACAGGATCTACTGAACTTCTAGCTGAAGCTTTTCTAATCCTATCCTTTTCTAACTTTCTAACATACGAAGTTAGTTCTTTCCATTGTAATTCAGTTAAGTTCTCACATACATCACACGTATCCTTAACCGAACAACCTCCCTCCCCCTACATTTTACACAAACAGTGTGAGGGTCCAAAGTAGCCTTAGGCAACCTCACCTTGCATCCCTCATTTACACATACTCTAAACAGAGTTCCAGGTGTTAAATCGGACATAATTACTAACTAAATCCAAACACAAAGCGTATGCCAACAACCAAAGATCAAATACTTCCAAATAATCCTCGGCGAAGCAAGCAAGAATTCTAAGCAGGAGCTACCAACAAGTTGTTGTCAGCACCGGCGACAGAAAAATTCTGTCAGAAAACGGGAATGATTCCTATTACCGCCACCCAGCGGCGGTAGGGGGTGATCAACCTGACCTACCCGTAGCGTGTGCCGCGAGTTTTGAATTCTGTCGGACGTCAGAGACATAAGCTAAGTATATATCTGCCGGGTAAGTTGCATGTGTAAAATGGTAATTTTCTTCTCTAGTCTTTATTTTATAATGCTTATTAAGCAGCACTTCTTTATACTTCTCACGTATTCCTGCACTGGCCAAAAGATTACTACTTTGTGAAATATTTTGATCTGAATATCTGTTTAGTTTAAACTTGTTTTTTGAACAGTGTATCTGCATAAGAAATGACCAGAATTGTTACCAGTGGAAGCCACAGGCCTGCCCTTGCCCATGGGAAGGCAGAGAGAACTTCTCTTAAATGGTCAGCAACAGGAGACACTAAATTCGATGCTGGAAATACAGGTGAAGAACAAGCTGGACAACTGTAGCCAGCTGGTGCTGTGTTGGAGGTAAACGTGTAGCCCAGTCATTTAGGCAATCTATGTGAAACACATCTGCAAGTTATATAAAAAACAATAGAAAATCTAACAAAATTGAGGAATAATGTAC